>NC_135238.1:246191948-246444448 GCF_051348905.1 Ranitomeya variabilis | reverse complement strand
TATACACTGCACAGTACCACTCCTCCTGTGTATATATATACACTGCACAGTACCACTCCTCCTGTATATATACACTGCACAGTAACACTGCTCATGTCCTGTATATATACACTGCACAGTACCACTCCTCCTGTATATATGGTATACACTGCACAGTACCACTCCTCCTGTATATATATATACACTGCACGGTACCACTCCTCCTGTGTATATATATATATATATATATATATATATATATACACTGCACAGTACCGCTCCTCCTGTCCTGTATATATACACTGCACAGTACCACTCCTCCTGTATATATACACTGCACAGTACCACTCCTCCTGTCCTGTATATATACACTGCACAGTACCACTCCTCCTGTATATATACACTGCACAGTACCACTCCTCCTGTATGTATACACTGCACAGTACCTCTCCCCTGTATATATACACTGCACAGTACCACTCCTCCTGCCCTGTATATACACACTGCACAGTACCACTCCTCCTGTATATATACACTGCACAGTACCACTCCTCCTGCCCTGTATATATACACTGCACAGTACGGCTCCTCCTGCCCTGTATACATACACTGCACAGTACCACTCCTCCTGTGTATATATACACTGCACAGTACCACTCCTCCTGTCCTGTATATATACACTGCACAGTACCACTCCTCCTGTCCTGTATATATACACTGCACAGTACCTCTCCTCCTGTATATATACACTGCACAGAACCACTCCTCCTGTGTATACACTGCACAGTACCATTCCTCCTGTATATATACACTGCACAGTAACGCTCATCCTGTCCTGTATATATACACTGCACAGTACCACTCCTCCTGTCCTGTATATATACACTGCACAGTACCACTCCTCCTGTATATATACACTGCACAGAACCACTCCTCCTGTGTATACACTGCACATTACCACTCCTGTATATATACACTGCACAGTACCTCTCCTCCTGTATATATACACTGCACAGTACCACTCCTCCTGTATATATACACTGCACAGTACCACTCCTCCTGTCCTGTATATATACACTGCACAGTACCACTCCTCCTGTCCTGTATATATACACTGCACAGTACCACTCCTTCTGTCTTGTATATACACACTGCACAGTACCGCTCCTCCTGTATATATACACTGCACAGTACCGCTCCTCCTGTATATATACACTGCACAGTACCACTCCTCCTGTATATATACACTGCACAGTACCACTCCTCCTGTATATATAGACTGTGGAGACCTGGGTGTCGTAACCAGTGCCTTCCCCCCTCCCATCAATCCCGCAATGAAACACACACAGTCCTAGGTGGGTTGAACAGGTCGGTCACAGTTTATTAATTAAATAAGCTGAGAAGGGCAATTACATATCGTAACGGCCGCTCGCGCCGAGCTCCTGTCCGTGATCGACAGGGGAATTGGACCAACGAGCGACTACGACCTTTGCCCTCCTCCGCTTCTTCCGCCATAGAGGATCCCGTGTATTACCTACGCGGGACTCCGACCCCACCCATCACTTTTAGGGCCTGTTCAACCCCGTCCTGTAAACCAGACAGAAAAATATCGAGGCCAATGTCCGTTAGGTGAACTCCGACCGGTCTTAATTGTGGCGTCCTTTTCTTTTGTAGGTATTGGTGATGAATCACGATACCGCCTCTTCCTCTCACATATTTTCCGATCCGAGCATTGAATTTCACCCTTGTCCGCTCTATGGCTTTTTTATCTCTTGCCCCACGCCATTCGGCCCGTGGTGTTATCTCCGACCACACCAATATCATGTTCCTGAACAGACTGCTGAACCGTTCCATATCCGTTGTCACCCATTTGTACAACTCGGCCACCTTTTGTTTTCCTAGGTCATTGCCACCAGCGTGTACCACCATTATCACCGGGCGTTCCGCCAACCTTGCTATGCTAACCATCTCCTTGAACACCTGTTTCCACCGGAGGCCTCTGATACCCCTCCAGTTAACTTTTATTCCTGGGATGTAGAGATTTGTTCCTCCTGGCCGCAGTTTGGCCCTCTTTTCGGCCCAGTGTACGTAGGAATCTCCTACAACCCAAACTTCAACCCCTGTAAGAGACAACACATGTTAATTAAGCAAGTCGGGTCTTATGTATCTGGCGAAGCATGCGGACTTCCAACGACCCATTCTCTGAACTTCGGCCTCTGACACTCCTGCCCTAGCTGCCTCTGTGGCCGCCCCATCCAGAACGAATGTGTTCCGTACTCCTTTGGATTTGCGCCGTTTTTTTCCAAGCATAGCTTGAATATTGCCTGGAATTGGTACTTGGCCAGAGGGGACCCATCTGTATGAGTGAAGAAAAATCTACCAGCGTGTCTTATTACGGCGTATGTTTTAACCATTTTTAGTGGGCAAGCTGGGCCCTCTGTAGAGTTAACCAGGACCCATGTGCCCCTACCGGTGGGATCGCATTTGGATTTTCTAACCCTGATGCGCAGGGCGTCGCTGCATATAACTATGTCCTCGTTAATTAGGCCTCCTTCCGACGCGTTTTTTGACCACGGTAGCAATTCGCTAATACGCAGTGCTCCGAAAAAGACGGTCGCAAAAGCTGCCGATATGAGGGCCACCTCATATTGCGATGAGCAGACTGACGGGGATATCGCAATCAGGTCCTGCAATAGTCTCAGAGAAATGGGGCGGCGACATTCTTGGCTTGGCTGAAGCCTTTTCCAACCTTTTATGGCTTGTCTTATGCAGAAGGATTTAGTTACGTCTACCCATCCCAATAATTGAAAGAAAAATGCTAGCCCCGATAATTTCCGTTGTGCCGAGGTGCCCGACACCCCGCCTTCCCTCATAATAGGAAATCAGTTGTCACTGCGCTTCGCGCTCCGTCGCTTTCGTCGACTGGCCTACCCTGAATTAGTGAGCACCACTCCTCCCAAGCCTTACCATACACCTGCCAGGTAGCTGGCGAAACGGAGGCCCGGATTAAGGGCATCAATGATTGGCCACTGTGTCCCACAGGGACAGTGGACACAGAATACCCCGGGGTTGCGCGTTGGGCTGCTGGATTCTGAAAGCCTGCCAATTGGAAAATAACAGTGGGTTAATGATATTATCATCTACTTCCGCCACCACGGTGGCTCTACACCAAATATTGTTTTCAAGGCAAATTAGCGCTAGCTGGCACAAGAGAGCGAGTATGGGCAGGGATGAAGAAGACATATGATTTAGACTCTTTGCGGTTTTCGCATTTTTTGTTTGGAAACGAATGTTCGTGTTTCTCAACTGAACGGCCCATATCTCCATCGCTGCTACAACCGCAAACACTTCCCATAGGGCCGGGTCTTGCCCCCACTTTGTTGTCGTCCATCTCTCTGGCCAGCCAGATTTGCACCATTGGTTTTTATAAATTGCTGCAAAACCCTCTTTTTTGTTCCACCCTATTGTCAACCCTAATTCCTTGCTTGCGATCTCTCTCGCCATAACGCACGTGCGACCGTTGTACGATTGTAGGAACGTTTGCCATACTAGCAGATCTGCTTTTAGCGAACGGGTAAGCCTAATTCTATGGCCGGGCTGAGCAGCGCCTTTTGTTGCCAAAGATAGTCTGCATGAGAATGCTCTGCCGACCGGCATTACGCGGCAGGTGAACGTTAGTAGGCCCAATAATGCTTGCATTTGCTGGAGGGTTACCTTGTTAACTTCTCGAAAGCCTTTCAACATTTGCTGGGTTTTTAATATTTTATCCTTTGGTAAGCGGAAAACCATTGAATTGGTATCTATTTCGATGCCCAAGAAAGGCAACACATTACATGGTCCCTCCGTTTTTTCCGGTGACAATGGCACGCCGAATTTGAGTGAGATAGATTTGAATTTTTCTAGTAGGTTGGAGCAGAGTTTAGACTTTGCGGGGCCTACGAACAGGAAATCGTCGGGGTAGTGAATTAGGGATTTACTGCCCGTTTCGTACCGAACTACCCAATCTAGGAAGGTGCTGAATAGCTCAAAATAGTGACATGAGATGGAACATCCCATCGGGAGGCACATGTCGAAGTAATAGAGCTGTTCCACTTTGCAGCCCAGAAGGTGGAAACATTCGGGGTGCACGGGTAGTAAACGGAATGCCGATTCGATGTCAGATTTGGCTAGCAGGGCGCCGGGTCCGGCTGCCCGGACTAATTCCACCGCCTTATCGAAAGACGCGTATGAGACAGAGGCTTCTTCTGGGGAAATTGCGTCGTTAACCGTATCGCCCTTTGGGTGAGATAAATGAATTAAGCGGTATTTACCGGGTTCCTTTTTTGGTATAACGCCTAGCGGTGATATTTTCATGTTTTTGAAGGGGAGCGACTGGAAGGGGCCTGCTATTCTACCCAACTCAACCTCCTTTTCAATTTTTTGTCTACGTATTTCGGGGAATTCGCGAGCCGATTTTAGGTTATCGGATAGGGTTGGGGTTCTTGATAGCCTAAAGGGAATAAAAAACCCGTCGGAGAATCCTGCTTGCAGCTGCTGAGCCACTTTCTTATTGGGGTAGAGCTTTAGCCAGGGGGCCATCGCGATTACGCTCACTGGGGTTCTGCCGTGTAGGCGCTTTGTAAGGCTGACGAGTGCACCTTGACGCTGGGTGTCCCCCCCCCCGCAAGCGGAACAATCATGTCTGAATTAGCATAATGCGTGGAAACGGCAGTTTCCCTCATTGAACAACCAGCAGGCCCCGGGTTTTCGCACGACCACTGAGTTTTGACCTGCGACTGCGGAGTAATTAGTGGTCGTGGCCGAAAAGGGGGGCTGCTTTTGGGACAGCATCAAACGCAACCATACGTCTGTTGCTTTAACCCCCCAGCCTAGATCGGGCTGTAGGGCCAGACGCCTGCGGAACTCCTCATCATACCGCCGCCAGGCTGAACCGCCATGCGACTTGTATGAACTATATATCATGTCCTGATATATAAACAATTCGGAGCAGCGTTCCGGATGTTTCTGGCCCATAATACAGCCCAATACTGCGAAGGCCTGGAGCCAATTATTCATGGTTAATGCGATTCTCGATCTCCCCCTATCGAAACTCCTCTCGTTAGGTTTATCCACCGTTTGTTGGTCCGCTGATAACAGCGACCATATGTCAATATAATCGTTGCTCCAGATTTTCTGTCTCGTTTCCTGATCTGTATGACCGCCCAACGGGCTGATCCCGCAGAAGAAGGCGTCTTTGTGTAGATTAGCTGATTGTGATGCTGTATTGTTCACCACCTTTCCGCACGAGTTTGATAGTTGTAAGATTAACTCCTTTACCGCTGAGGTTAGCTCCATTTCCTTTAAGTTAACACCTTAGCGTAACATTTCCTCGCTACCCTTGGAACACTCACCGCTGTGTGACTCTGGACGAGTGTACTCCGATCCTGGAGGAACCCCCGCAGATGTTGATGGGGTGATGTCGCAGGATGGGGAAACTCTGGCTCCCGCTACAGCGTGGGACTGGCCGATGTGCTGGCCGATGGTCTGAGTATCGTGCGTTGGAGCCCGATTACAACCACATCGTGGCGGATTACTGGCTCTGTCTTTGGCGCCCGCACGGTTGTTGTTGTTGTGGCTGGAAGCCGTGGGGGATTGTTCTCCCCGGCTGAAAGCCCTAGAGGGTGCGCGTGATTTTGAAGTCTTGTCCCGTGCCCGATGACTCCTATCCGGGCTCTGCGATACATCGGACCCCTCAGATGTTGCTGATGACAGCCATCCTGAGGCCCGCGATCTGCGGCGGCTCCTATGGGAGCTGCGTCTACGTCGGTGACGGGAGGGGCGTTTAGAGGGGTAGCGCGAATGGCGACGGGAGTTATCGGAGGAAGATTGGGAGGAGGTGCGGCGTCTACGCCTTCATCCGCCATTACTATGCGGTGTAATGGGAGGGATTCTATTGGTAGCCCGAAGGGGATCGTTGGCCGTAGGCGGTCCTGTAGTGCTACTTAGGAGGGGGGGGGCGTTAGGAGGCCACCGTATTCGGCCCCATTACTGGGATTTAACAGGGCAGCGGCTATCGGATAATTTTTATTGGGCATGTGGGCGGTGTGGGGCGGTGCGAGTGTGTCCGTGATTGGTGCCGTTAACCAAACTTCACAGTAATTTTTGTTGTGCAGCTGTTGAGCGCCTTGATCGGTCCTTGCGGACCGAACAATGCGCTCCTCAGCTGCCCTGTATCCTGTACTGCCCAACCCCTGATACCCCCGTGCAGGCAACAGTGCTGCGTCTGCCGGGGGTATGCTGTAGGTTGGACCTGGTGGGGGATCTGCGCACTGATCGGTCAGATTCGACCGATCAGAGCACTCAGGGGGCTGCATGGCATTAATGCCAGCCTCCCGATTACCCCCTGCGGGCGGCGTATATGTGCCCGCAGGGAAGGCAATGGAGGACCGGCCAGCGCTGCTGGGGAATTGCGGTGACCGGAAGTCGGGGGGCGGGGACCGGAAGTGCCCGGACGGGGCCCTTGCAGAGCTCCGGGCCGACGCCGAGGGAGCAGGAAGCCGCCAGCTGCAGCGAGGCGGCGAGGACGCCCCCTCCCCTACCTGGAGACGCTCCGGGGCGTGGGGTAAACGGGCGGATCGCCTTCCCCCCGGCGCCGCCGTCAGCGTCTCCGGAGCGGCCAGGGAAAGGGGGGATTCCGCGCAACACCTGGCGCTGCCAGGATTAGCCCCACCAGCCCGGGACGGAGCTCCCGTCGCCGGCCGCACACCGCAACCCCCCGCCCCTGCAGGAGCCTGCACAGACGCCATCTCCGCTGAGATGCCTCCCACCCTCCGATGGGTGCGACGCCCGGCCCTGCCCCGCCTCCTTCGTGCGGTCCCCGGGCCCTCTGCAGCCGGGAGCCCCGGTGCCTGCAGCGGTGCCGAGAGGGGCCTCTGCATACCGTTCTGGGCCGCTCCAACCTCTGGTCCCTCGGATGCTGGCGTTCTGGATGGCAGCGAAGGTGAGCTAGACCTGAGGGGCCCCGGGGGCGAAGGGGAGAGGGAGGCTGGAACTAGTGGATGAAGGGGCGAATGAGGCCGGACCAAGGGGACCCGTGGGCGGGGGGGTGAGTGCGAACGGATCATGGGGTGAAGGGGTGAGGAAGGACAGGTCGGGAGAGGGCCCAGAGAGGTGAGCCCTGACGCCGGTAAGAATGGCCTGAAGCCAGTGCTCACCTCTCTGTTCCCCCCCTTTCAGCAGGGCCTCGACCACGGGGTCCGACATAATTCCAGAGATGCAGGGGGACAATGCTTCCAGGTGTCCGCCGGGAGGAAAAGAGAAAGTTCCCGGCCGGACACCTAGATTTAACCCCTGTAGGAGTGGCCGTAGGACCCCTCCCCTCCAGTGACCACTGGCCGGCTGGGGGTCTTCCAATTAGTGCATCACTAAAGTGGAGTGATGCCAGGGGGGAACTAGAACTGACAACCTTTCCTTACTGCTCTATCTATATGTGCTCCCCAGTCAGAGACGCGCACCTTATACAGTACCGCGTCTGCCACACTGCACAGTACCGCTCCTCCTGTATATACACTGCATAGTACCACTCCTCCTGTATATATACACTGCACAGTACCACTCCTCCTGTATATATACACTGCACAGTACCGCTCCTCCTGTATATATACACTGCACAGTACCGCTCCTCCTGTATATACACTGCACAGTACCACTCCTCCTGTATATATACACTGCACAGTACCGCTCCTCCTGTATATATACACTTCACAGTACCACTCCTCCTGTATATACACTGCACAGTACCACTCCTCCTGTATATATACACTGCACAGTACCGCTCCTCCTGTATATATACACTTCACAGTACCACTCCTCCTGTATATATACACTGCACAGTACCACTCCTCCTGTATATATACACTGCACAGTACCACTCCTCCTGTATATATACACTGCACAGTACCACTCCCCCTGTCCTGTTTATATACACTGCACAGTACCGCTCCTCCTGTATATATACACTGCACAGTACCACTCCTCCTGTCCTGTATATATACATTGCACAGTACCGCTCCTCCTGCCCTGTATATATACACTGCACAGTACCACTCCTCCTGCCCTGTATATATACACTGCACAGTACCACTCCTCCTGCCCTGTATATATACACTGCACAGTGGAGCGCCCCCACACCGCCGCAGGGCCGAGGGGTACCCGAAGCCGGGCCTCTGGGTCTCAGTCCTGGGGTTGTCACGGTGGCTAGACCCGGTCCGTGGCCCTGTGTGTCAGTGGGGGACGTCCGGTGCAATAAGCGGTGATGATGGTGCAGTTGTGGGGTGCAAGTCGCGGTAAATAACGAGGAAACCAGGTTGCAGTCTCTTTACCTTTTTACTGAAGGTTTTGGGAGACCTCAGTCCAGAGCGCTGTTAACTGGGTTGTCAGAGACCGGCTGGTCCAAAGGCACATCAGGAGTTCTCTTTACAGGTGGGAATCAGTGTCTACCTTCTAGCGCTGTGTGTTGTAGTCCTTCCCGGCTGAGCTCCCAGGATAGTCCTCACAACTGTTTCTGTCTGTCTCTATCGTTCGTTCTCTTCGTCCTCCAGGTAGTATGGTAGGACGAACCCGTATGACGGGGTAGGCCTGGAGTTCTTCCGGGACCCTAGAGTCGCCCCTCTCCCACAGCTGCCTCCGTTGTCTGCTTAGGTGTTAAGTGAGACAGCCAACCTGTAATTAGCTGTCCGGCCGTGGTTTGCAGTGTACTTAAAGTCTCTTACTTGCTCGGCGTTCCGGCCACCGACTGTTTGCGCCTCAGAAGGATGTTGCCTCGGTCTAACAGCAAGACTCCTTCTGGTCCCAATACTTCTTACTGTATTCCCGTTGTGCACTGGTTAGTTCTGCTCTGAGGAGTCTGCCAGGATCCCATCCCTGACAGGTCCTCTCACTAGCTCTTCCCAGCTACTTCTCCCTGTCTTCTTGTCCAACCCCCAGTTTTACCATAGTGTGAGGAGTGGCCTACTAGATAGGACCACCCCCCCTGGTGGCCGGAGTGTGAAGTGTAGTGAGGTGTTACCTGGTCAGAGAAACTCCTTTAGTGCAATCAGACGTACCATAGCTCCCCATAGTGGCGGAGCCACAGTACTGCAACAACCAGGACTCTGGGGTGCTGCACTCCCCCCCGGTTAAATCCAGTACTCCGGGACTGGGAAAACAAGAACAATAATACATGTTAACAGAAAACACACAAATTTTTGAAATAGCATAACAATTGAACATAACAATGCTTCCCTTTACGGGAGGTGAGGATTCTTGAACGTTGCCAAAGTTAGGTCATGCACAGTTTATGACTCTCAGTTCAGTGGTTGAAACAGCGGGGACCCCGGGTAAACAAAGGGGCCCCCCTTTTTGAAAGTTTTTGAGCAATTCACCGTCCATTACGCTAGTGTCCATTTAAAAACCTGTAACAAAAAGATATATATACAACCATTTACAAATAAATAGCAGCCCTTATTAATACCTCCAAGTTTTGTAGCGGAGGGGGGTTTGATTTTGAGTGCTGCGTGTGGACCTTCGCAGCGCAGGGGTTGCTATTGGCCTAACAGGGCCCGCTATGCTTGCTACCGCTGGTGTAGTGCGCTGTCTTCTAACTACACTTCTAGTGAGTCTGGGTAGCACTGGCAGGTTGGGGCTCTCAGAGCTGCGGTTATCAACAGTGGGTACAGCAGATTCACTGATAGCAGAGGGAGGATTTGCCGGTTCAACGGTTGGCAGGGCTTCATCAGGTAAGGCTTGTTGAGGTAGTGGAGCCAGATGATCTGGTACCACCATTGTTTCTGGTGGGTCCGGCTGTTGAAACATTACGACAGGTACCACAACGGCTTGGTTTATCTGAGTCCAGGACTGGGGAAAGTCACCAAGGACAGTATGGAACATTTTCTCCTTTTCCACCGGCGGGGAGATTTCTGGGGCCGTGCCCCTCTCTTTCAACTTATCGGGGCAGACCTTAAGGTGATCCCTGGATACCGCTGTCGATGTCTCCCCTCTGTCCTTGCTGATGAGACAGACCTTAGTGTTGTCGAAGTCGGATGGCAAGATGGTATACGGTTCCGCTTCCCATTGGTCATCGAGCTTGTGTAACCTCCTCTTTCGTTTAAGCACTTGCTCACCAGGTGACAGGGGAATCGCAGGAGCGTGTTGATTGTAGTCCCTTTCTTGTTTCTGCCTAGCCTGGGCGAGACTTCTCTCTACACACTCCTGTACTTCGCGGTATCTTCGCTGCCTTTCTGTATCCCAATCTGCCTCCGGCGAGGTATCTTCGGGTACTAGGACCCCCATGTCCAGATCAACGGGTAACCGACTAGACCTTCCTCGCATCAGGTACGCTGGAGTACAGTTGGTGGAACTTACTGGGATGTGGTTGTACATATCCACCAGATCAGGCAACTTTGTCGGCCACAGGTTCCGTTCCTCCACAGGCAAGGTCTTCAATAAATCGATTACTACCTGGTTCATCTTCTCGCACATCCCGTTGGTTTGAGGGTGGTACGGGGTGGTTCTGATTTTCTTACACCCGTACAGCTGGCAGAATTCTTGGAACACTTCCGCTTTGAATGCAGGCCCCTGATCGGTCAGTACTTTCTCTGGGTAGCCATGGGGCCTACAAAAGTGCTGCTGGAAGGCCCTGGCAGCAGTCCTAGCCGTTAGATCCTTGACAGGCACAACCACCAAAAACCTGGAGTAGTGGTCCACGATGGTAAGGGCGTAGATATAGCCCGACCGGCTAGGTGTCAGCTTCACATGATCCAGCGCGACCAGTTCAAGCGGCCGTTTGGTGACGATAGGCCGCAGAGGAGCCCGTTGACTGTCACGGTCCTTCCTGCGCAGGCTACATGGACCACACTCCCGACACCACTTCTCAATGGTTCTCTTCATGCCAATCCAATAGAACCTCCCTCGGAGCAGCTTCTCCAGCTTCCTCCATCCGAAGTGTCTGGCTCCATCATGGTAGGCTCCCAGAACCATGGGCGCATCTCGCCTTGGCACCACTATCTGCCACACCAATTCATGAGTACGTGGGTCGATGCTCCTCCTGCACAGCTTGCCATCATGGATAAACAGTTTGCTTCTCCCCTTCCACAGCTGTTGGGTTTCTTGTGGATCATCTGGGCCAGGGTGCAACCCAGCCTGCGTCAAGAGCTCCTTCACCTGACAGACCGCGGGGTCACTATCCTGGGTTTCTGCCCATCCGTGGTGGGGCAGGGGATTCAGCGTGGCATCCGGTTGGTTCTTGTGCCTGTTTTTCACATGGTGGGAGTTCTGAGTGGCTTTGGGGCGATGGAAGGCAGGCAGCTCCACCTCTTCAAGTGCCTCCGGGTCTTCTCCCACTTCTGGTAAATTGGGCATTCGGGACAGGGCATCGGCATTCTGGTGTCCTGCCCGATATTTGATGGTGAAATCATAGTTGGAGAGCCGGGCCATCCACCGCTGTTCCAAAGCCCCGAGTTTGGCAGTACCCAGATGCGTTAGCGGATTGTTGTCCGTGAAGACGGTGAATTTCGCGGAGGCCAGGTAGTGCTTGAACTTCTCTGTCACTGCCCAGACAAGGGCAAGGAATTCCAGTTTGAAGGAACTGTAGTTGTCAGGGTTCCTTTCCGTGGGACGGAGTTTCCTGCTGGCATAAGCGATCACTCTTTCTTTGCCTTTCTGGACTTGAGACAGCACGGCTCCTAGTCCCACATTACTGGCATCTGTGTACAGCACAAACGGTTGGTCGTATTCGGGGTAAGCCAGTACCTCTTCTCCCGTCAGCGCCGACCTCAAGCAGGTGAAGGACTCCTCCAGCTCCCCGTTCCAGTCAAAGGGGGTGTTCTTCCCCTTGGTCTTCTTTGGTTGGCCCACCAACAGGTTTTGCAAGGGTGCGGCCTTCTTGGTGAAGTCTTTAATGAACCTCCGGTAATAGCCTACCAGCCCGAGGAACTGCCGGACTTCGTGGAGGTCACTGGGCTTTGGCCAGTCCTTGATCACTGTGACCTTGTCGGGGTCTGGGGCCACTCCTTCAGCGCTCACCACATGGCCCAGGTACTGCACTTTAGGTTTCAGCAGATGACACTTGGACGGTTTCACTTTTAGGCCGAAGTTGGACAAGGCTTCAAACACCTCGGCCAGGTGCTTCAGATGGTCTTCGTAGGTTTTAGAGAAGACTATGACGTCATCCAGATATAGCAGCACGGTTTCAAAGTTCAGGTGTCCCAGGCAGCACTCCATCATCCTCTGGAACGTTCCGGGAGCATTGCACAATCCGAAGGGCATGTAGTTGAACTCACAGAGACCCATTGGCGTCGTGAAGGCCGTCTTCTCTTTGTCCGCCTCCGCTACAGGAACCTTCCAGTACCCACTGGTGAGATCTAAGGTAGAGAAGTAGTTAGCAGATTTTAAGGCAGCCAGAGACTCCTCTATCCTGGGCAGTGGGTATGCGTCCTTATGTGTAATGCGATTCAACTGCCTGTAATCAACACACATCCTCATTGTACCATCTTTCTTTTTAACAAGGACTAACGGAGCTGCCCAGGGGCTACAGCTGTCTCTCACCACCCCAGCCTCCTTCATTTCCCGCAACATGTCCTTGGCACACTGGTAATGAGCTGGGGGTACAGGGCGATATCTCTCTTTTATGGGTCGGTGATCTCTCGTGGGGATGTGATGTTGGATCCCTTTCACCTGCCCAAAATCTGAGGGGTGTTTGCTGAATACCTGTTCGTACTCGTGTACCACCCTGTAAGCCCCCTGTATTTGATGAGATGGGGTAGAGTCAGTGCCCACATGCAATTCCCGACACCAGTCTTTCGAGTGCTCTGCAGAACCTTTGTTCTCCGCCACGTTTGACGGGACCAAGGGTTCAGGTGTCTGTATTACACTATTATTGACAGTGAACAGTTTGGCGAGCGTGGTATACTTGGTTAGGTGAACCTCTTCCTCCCCACAATTGAGGACACGTACGGGCACTCTCCCCCGACGGACGTCGACCACCCCCCGGGCTGTCAGAACAGTAGGCCTATTGTCTGAATATACGGGTTCTACCAAGGCCTGGTAGTCCTTACCCCTGAGGCCTATGGCTGCTCGACACCATATTAACATTTCACTCTTGGGGGGTATCGCGATGGGGTTTGAATCACTCACAGTGACACGACCAATCTCACCACCAGTCAGCTCTACCTGCTGTCTCTGCATCAGAGCTCTGATTTCCTTCTGCAGGGCACGTTGCTCACTGTGGCCAGCGGTTTCTGCCACCTGTTGCAACAAAACAATCACTTCTGCAAGACAATTTTCTATAACATTAGTACCAAGAGTCATCATGGGATTACATTCTCGACGATCAATATCAACAATCACAATCCCTTGCGCTTTCAATTCCACCCGCCCCACCTTGATGGTGACCTCCTTATACCCCACTTGTGGCAACGGCTGACCATTACTGGCGATTATGGTGAAATCATCGTCAGGGCCACGAGTAATATCAGCGTCCTCCCAATACCGTTTGTAGAGCACGTAAGGTATAGTCGTCACCTGAGAACCGGTGTCCAGCAAAGCATTCAAGGGGATTCCATCAATCACTACAGGGAGAACTGGTCGTCCTCCAATATACTTGGTTCTCCAATGCTGCGGGCCTGACCGTCCTACTCCTGGGGGTTGGCCCTTTGCCCCAGGGGTTGCTCGTTTAAAGGACAGTACCTTGCAAGATGGCCCACCTGGTGACATCGGCGGCAGATGGGTCGTCCGTCCTGATGGAAACGATCGCTGTCCCGGCCTCTGGTCGGTGGGGTCCTCTTCTGTCGCGTCCAGGGAACATCTTCTGGTCTGGAGGCCAACTGGATCTTTTTCTTGGGGGCCTCCTGTAGGGACTGCACCGTCCGGGCTAGGGCAGCAACGCTCTTGGTCAGCTCCTGCATCTGAAGACGGAGTCCTGCAGGGGAGTCGTCCTCGAAGCTCTGGGCATCGGCCTCCGCGGCAACTGGGGTATCCAATGCCACCTCCTGGTGGTATGTGAGAGCGGGGCGCCTGGATGGTATTGCGCGGCTGGGCTGTCGCTCCTGCAATGCCTGGATAGCTTTATCTTTGAACTGCGCAAAAGTCAAGTCTGGATTTTGCATGGCCAGGAAGTGCAATTGGCCCCGCTGGTGACTGCACAGGAGCCCCTCAATGAACCGCTCCTTCAGGATTTTATCCTCATCCTGCATGCTGCCGGGGTCACTCTGCTTAATGGCCCGCATCGCCTCCTGGAGATTAAGGGCATAGTCCCGTAAGCTATCCTGTGGCCTCTGTTTGCATCCATAAAAAGTCAGTTTAATTTCCGTAGCAGTGCGAGTATCAAAGGTGGCTTTAAGCTTGGCAAAAATCTGTTGTGCAGTTCCTTTATCCTCAGCGGGCCAGGATTTCCATTCTCTCAGAGCCGCCCCAAAGAGTTGGCCGATTATCATATGAACCTTCTGGGGCTCTGTCAGGGGATAGAACTCGAGCAGGCTGCAGAGCCCTTCCTTAAAGTCAGTGAATGTATGCGACTCCCCAGAGTATCGTGGGAGCCAGGCCGCTCCGGGCAGGTACGGCATAGAAAAGGGCATTATGGCTTTTGTGTTAGCGGCAGTGTCCAGCTGGCTGAGGGGAACAGCGGGTTCTGCGGCAACCGGTGGTGGTATTAGGGCCGCGGCTTCGCCCGCTGCGTGGACCGGAGCTGCCCCTGCATCCGCGGCTGCCACCTCCTCTCCTCCCGACTCGGACATGGCTGTACCTTCCTCCCACTAACCTGCCGGAGGTCGGAGTTCCTCTTCCGGGATTGGCGCCTTACCGCGCTTTCCGTTCCGCGCTTCTTTTGGCTGGTTCCGCCCACGTAGCTAAGGCTCCTCCCTCCGTGCGCGGCAATGGCGAATTTTGGCGGCAAATGGCACAGCACACAGTCTTTTCAATAAAGTACAGTCCAAGCACAATAAATCACAGTTCCAAGGCACACATGACCTGATTCTTCAGGCTTAAGTAGATCCTGTTCGTGACGCCAAGTTGGAGCGCCCCCACACCGCCGCAGGGCCGAGGGGTACCCGAAGCCGGGCCTCTGGGTCTCAGTCCTGGGGTTGTCACGGTGGCTAGACCTGGTCCGTGGCCCTGTGTGTCAGTGGGGGACGTCCGGTGCAATAAGCGGTGATGATGGTGCAGTTGTGGGGTGCAAGTCGCGGTAAATAACGAGGAAACCAGGTTGCAGTCTCTTTACCTTTTTACTGAAGGTTTTGGGAGACCTCAGTCCAGAGCGCTGTTAACTGGGTTGTCAGAGACCGGCTGGTCCAAAGGCACATCAGGAGTTCTCTTTACAGGTGGGAATCAGTGTCTACCTTCTAGCGCTGGGTGTTGTAGTTCTTCCCTGATGAGCTCCCGGGATAGTCCTCACAACTGTTTTTGTCTGTCTCTATTGTTCGTTCTCTTCGTCCTCCAGGTGATATGGTAGGACGCACCCGTATGACGGGGTAGGCCTGGAGTTCTTCTGGGACCCTAGAGTCGCCCCTCTCCCACAGCTGCCTCCGTTGTCTGCTTAGGTGTTAAGTGAGACAGCCAACCTGTAATTAGCTGTCCGGCCGTGGTTTGCAGTGTACTTAAAGTCTCTTACTTGCTCGGCGTTCCGGCCACCGACTGTTTGCGCCTCAGAAGGATGTTGCCTCGGTCTAACAGCACGACTCCTTCTGGTCCCAATACTTCTTACTGTATTCCCGTTGTGCACTGGTTAGTTCTGCTCTGAGGAGTCTGCCAGGATCCCATCCCTGACAGGTCCTCTCACTAGCTCTTCCCAGCTACTTCTCCCTGTCTTCCTGTCCAACCCCCAGTTTTACCATAGTGTGAGGAGTGGCCTACTAGATAGGACCACCCCCCCTGGTGGCCGGAGTGTGAAGTGTAGTGAGGTGTTACCTGGTCAGAGAAACTCCTTTAGTGCAATCAGACGTACCATAGCTCCCCATAGTGGCGGAGCCACAGTACTGCAACAACCAGGACTCTGGGGTGCTGCAACAGTACCCCGCCTCCTGTCCTGTATATATACACTGCACAGTACCACTCCTCCTGTATATATACACTGCACAGTACCACTCCTCCTGTCCTGTATATATATACACTGCACAGTACCGCTCCTCCTGCCCTGTATATATACACTGCACAGTACCACTCCTCCTGCCCTGTATATATACACTGCACAGTACCACTCCTCCTGTCCTGTATATACACTGCACAGTACGGCACCTCATGTCCTGTATATATACACTGCACAGTACGGCTCCTCCTGTCCTGTATATATACACTGCACAGTACCACTCCTCCTGTATATATACACTGCACAGTACCACTCCCCCTGTCCTGTTTATATACACTGCACAGTACCACTCCTCCTGTATATATACACTGCACAGTACCACTCCTCCTGTATATATAGACTGCACAGTACCACTCCTCCTGCCCTGTATATATACACTGCACAGTACCACTCCTCCTGTATATATACACTGCACAGTACCACTCCTCCTGTACATATACACTGCACAGTACCACTCCTCCTGTCCTGTATATATACACTGCACAGTACCGCTCCTCCTGTATATATACACTGCACAGTACCACTCCTCCTGTCCTGTATATATATACACTGCACAGTACCGCTCCTCCTGCCCTGTATATATACACTGCACAGTACCACTCCTCCTGCCCTGTATATATACACTGCAAAGTACGGCTCCTCCTGTCCTGTATACATACACTGCACAGTACCACTCCTCCTGTATATATACACTGCACAGTACCACTCCTCCTGCCCTGTATATATACACTGCACAGTACCACTCCTCCTGTATATATACACTGCACAGTACCACTCCTCCTGTATATATACACTGCACAGTACCACTCCTCCTGTATATATACACTGCACAGTACCACTCCTCCTGTATATACACACTGCACAGTACCACTCCTCCTCTATATATACACACTGCACAGTACCACTCCTCCTGTATATATACACTGCACAGTACCACTCCTCCTGTATATATACACTGCACAGTACCACTCCTCCTGTATATATACACTGCACAGTACCACTCCTCCTGTATATATACACTGCACAGTACCACTCCTCCTGCCCTGTATATATACACTGCACAGTACCACTCCTCCTGTCCTGTATATACACTGCACAGTACTTCTCCTCCTATCCTGTATATATACACTGCACAGTACCACTCCTCCTGTATATATACACTGCACAGTACCACTCCTCCTGTATATATACACTGCACAGTACCACTCCTCCTGTATATACACACTGCATAGTACCACTCCTCCTCTATATATACACACTGCACAGTACCACTCCTCCTGTATATATACACTGCACAGTACCACTCCTCCTGTATATATACACTGCACAGTACCACTCCTCCTGTATATATACACTGCACAGTACCACTCCTCCTGTATATATACACTGCACAGTACCACTCCTCCTGCCCTGTATATATACACTGCACAGTACCACTCCTCCTGTCCTGTATATACACTGCACAGTACGGCTCCTCCTATCCTGTATATATACACTGCACAGTACCACTCCTTCTGTCCTGTATATATACACTGCACAGTACCACTCCTCCTGTCCTGTATACATACACTGCACAGTACTACTCCCTTCTGTCCTGTATATATACACTGCACAGTCCCACTCCTCCTGTCCTGTATATATATATACCGCACAGTACCACTCCTCCTGTCCTGTATATATATACTGCACAGTACCACTCCTCCTGTATATATACACTGCACAGTACCACTCCTCCTGTCCTGTATATATATACTGCACAGTACCACTCCTCCTGTCCTGTATATATATACTGCACAGTACCACTCCTCCTGTATATATACACAGCACTGTACCGCTCCTCCTGTCCTGTATATACACTGCACAGTACTACTCCTCTTGTATATATACACTGCACAGTACCACTCCTCCTGTATATATACACTGCACAGTACCACTCCTCCTGTATATATACACTGCACAGTACCACTACTCCTGTCCTGTTTATATATACTGCACAGTACCACTCCTCCTGCATATATACACAGCACTGTACTGCTCCTCCTGTCCTGTATATATACACTGCACAGTACCACTCCTCCTGTATATACACTGCACAGTACCGCTCCTCCTGTCCTGTGTATATACACTGCACAGTACCACTCCTCCTGTATATTCACTGCACAGTACCACTCCTCCTGTCCTGTATATATATACTGCACAGTACCACTCCTCCTGTCCTGTATATATACATGTCACGATATTGTATGAAATATCATATAAGTTTAGTTTCTCTTGTTAGCCCAGGCTGTGGGCTAAAAACCCCCTTCCCTGTGTTTCTGAATGTGTGTATAGCAGAGCTTTTATGGCTTCTTGCTGCATTCCTGACTTTCAGCTCCCAAATCTCATATGCCCATCCCAAAAGTATTTTTACGACCGCTAAACTAACTGCAGTGGACAGTTGTACCAGCTGAAACTGGCTGGATCTATCTTTTAAAACATGAGTCTCTTTGTTCTGTTATAGTAAGATATTGGGCCAATGATTTTGGCTAAGAAAATAATAAATACATATTTTGAATCTCCCTCGGTGGATCTATCCGCCACGGTAAGCACGGGCTTCTAACTCCATCAGGTAAAAAGTAGGGATTTCTCTGTAATTATGCATCACAAATAGGACATACAGTATTTGATCTCATTAGAATGCAACATTAATACGAGATGAATGCTGGGTTTGTTATGACTATGACATGTTCTGTAGCGGAGATATAGGCATTAGACAAACTTGTGTTAAATTTACTAAGACTGAAGAAAGAGGAGGGCGATCTTAACTCAACCCTTTTGGTGATGTCACAGGCTGTGGTTATTTAAGTGACTCCACTTACCCAGCCCTCAGAGTCTGTCTGCTGGAGCCTATGTGAGTCTGACTTGAAGAGCTGTTCCTAACCAGAGCCCTAGTGCATTGGGACATATGGGAACTCCACTAGCCTGGTTGCCTCAAATGATCTGAACACATGTGAGTTTTACCTTTTCTCATTTAATCCCTTTATGTTATAATTACCTTGTACATATTTGCAATTGTCTCATGTTGTAACATCCTTGTAATATTTTTCGATAAACACTGCCTAAACTTTATGGAGTATAATATTTAATGCAAGTTCGTTCTTCCTGTTCTAAAACGTACTCTAAGTCTTCTGAAGGGAATTACGCTACTGTTTTTGGGTTAGCTTCGGACCCGTTTAATCGAAGCTGGTGGCAGCAATACCGTGCACTGTGCCTTTGGGAGTCGTTGTAGCGACGGCGACATTGATAATTATTGTTCCTGCCGAGCGGGAGTAGTTAAATCGCCTCGCTGCAGCGTGCCAAATAGCCAGTACATAGCAGGCAGTCTTTCTGGCGACTAATTATCCTAGGTGCAGTACCTAATCTGACCTGAGGGTAAAGGGGGTGCCAGAGAGCTGCAAGTTTCAAGTGGAACTGTAAGCGGGATACACATAAATCCCTGCAGTTTGTGGTATATTGAAGAGCAGTGGGATAACTAAAATAAGCCCCTGCTGTAAACTAAGAGGTCAATAGCCTTGTGTGTATTTTTTCATCACATTGTAGCAGTGGAGGGATAACTAAGATAAGCCCCCCAGCACCTGTGATAGCCGTCTGTTGGCCTACAGTCATCCCGATCCGGGACGTAGGGGTGACGGTCACGGTGTGAATCCGTGACATATTGGTGGCAGAGGTGAGGAATCGTGACAAATTGGTGGCAAGGCGGTGGGATATTAGAGCATTAGTGATTTGGATTGAGCAATCATTCCTCTCACTAAAAACCTGCAAAGTTCTTGCGAGGACTCTGCGCAAATAAGTTTGGAGAACAAACTCAGTGTTTATTAGTACTGAGACAATTGTGTGTACTGGTAATTATCCCTTCCCTTTCTCTTTGTTTTTCTGTCCTATCTTTTATTTGGCAACCATGGTTGGGCTGGGAGAAACCTTTTATGAGCAGCAGACCAGACACCCTTATTGCTTTATGCAAGTCACAGCACATTGACTTTGCAGGCAAAAACAAAGCCCAACTGGTCGCAGTTCTGGTGCAATGGGAAGCCGCTCTAGACCACTCTCAGAGCCCAGTGGCTGCAGAAGCCAGCACAAGCGAGCATGGTGCTGCAGCAGAGGTCCAACCACTGAATACGGGCCCGATTAGCAACCAGGGCAAATTGGACCCCCACCTGCTGGCGGCCTTGAAAGAATTCCCCACTGACGACCATGAGGGACGTCGGCAGCTGATTCAGCAATACCGGCAGGAGGCCGAGGCTTGAGCCGAGCGAGAGGCCGAGCGAGAGGCCCACGCCCGCCGAGCGGCAAGCAGAGCGGGAGTACCAGCTGCAGTTAGCCCAACTGCAAATGCAGGGGTCGTCCCAGTCCAGCCGTGAGCCCAGCAGCGCTCAGATACCGAAGCCCCGGCCTGATCACTTCCCTGTTATGGAAAAGGACGGGGACTTGGACTCTTTTCTGCGGGCCTTTGAGAAAGCCTGCAGACAGTACCAGCTGCCTACAGACGAATGGGCACGATACCTGACACCAGGGCTGAGAGGCAAAGCTCTCGAGGCGTTTGCTGCCCTCCCTCAAGAACAAGATGGTGACTATGAGACCATCAAGCAGGCCCTCATAGCCTAGTACCAGCTTACACCGGAGGTTTACCGTAAAAAGTTCTGGAACCTCCAACGTGGCTCACATGACAGCTACGGCGATGTAGCACATGGACTAGGGACCCACTTTGACCAGTGGACCCAAGGACTGTCAGTGACCACCTTTGCACAGCTGCGAGACCTGATGATCAAAGACCAGTTCTTACATCTTTGCCCAGCTGAGGTGCGACAGTTCGTGATGGTCAGAGAGCCCAAAGACGTGACAAAAGCAGCGCAGATTGCCGATGCCTATGAGGCCAACCGTAGATCGGAAGTACGGAAGCCAGTCACCACAAGCTGGAGAGGGGTGAGCCTGCAACCAACGCCAGTACCCCTGCCAGCCAACACACCAGAGGTCCTGTCCCCGTAGCCAACAGCAACAGACCTACCACCTGTCACGATCCCTTAGCCGCTTACACCAATATGTCAGGGATCCACACCGTGACCGTCACTCCTACGTCACGGATCAGGGTGACTTTATGCCAACAGACGGCTATCACATGTGCAGGGGGGCTTATCTTAGTTATCCCTCCACTCCGCAATGTGATAAAAGACACACACAAGGCTATTGACCTCTTAGTTTACAGCAGAAGCTTATTCTAGGTATCCCACTGCTCTTCAATATACCATGAACTGCAGGGACTTATGTATCCCGCTTACAGTTCCACTTAACCCTTGCAGCTCTCTGGCGCCCCCCTTACTCTCATGTCAGATTAGGTACTGCACCTAGGGTAATTGGTCGCCAGAAAGGCTGCCTGCTATGTACTGGCTATTGGGCACCCTGCAGCGACGCAATAAACTACTCCCGCTCAGGCAGGAACAATAATTATAAACGCCGCAGTCGCTACACATCACCCAAAACTCTGCACACTATCGCTGCCACCAGCTCCGATTAAACGGGTCCGAAGCTAACCCAAAACAATAGCGTAATTCCCTTCAGGAGACAGGCTACGTTTAGAGCATGGAGAATGAACTAGTATTTAATATTATACTCCGTAAAGTTTAGGCAGTGCTTTATAAAAATATTTTACAAAGATGTTACAAATGAGACAATTGCAAATATGTACAAGGTAATTATAACATAAAGAGGATTAAAGGAGAAAAGATAACACTCACATGTTCTTAGTTCATATCAGTTCAGGCAAAAACCATGCTGGTGGGCGGAACTCCCAAAAATCCCAATGCATGAGGTACAGCTCTTCAGATCAGACTCACATGTTCTTCCAGCTACAGACTCCCTGCTTGAGTCTGGCCAAGACAGTTATAGCTCAGCTTGGTGACATCACCAAAAAGGGCTGGCTTTTCCAAACCCTCCTACCTCTTCAGTTTTACTAACTGTGCATTAAATATATCTGATGCCCGTAACTTTGCTACAGAACATGTAATAATCATACCACACCCAGCATTCATCTCGTATTATTGCTGGCATTCTAGTGAGATCAAATATGTCCTATTTGGGATGTATATTTACAGAGAAATCCCTACTTCTTTACCTGATGGAGTTAGATGCTCATGTTTAGAGTGCTGGATAGATGCTCCGATGGAGATTAAAAATATATTTTTTCGTGGTCCTATCTTAAATGGTTGGTCTAATATCTTACAAAACCAGAACAAAGGACTTTCATGATTCTGGAAGTATCTAATCCAGTTAAAGCTGGTCACTTTCCACTACAGGAAATGCCGGTCGTAAATACCTTGGCGAGGGGGGATGAGGCTTGTGAGCTGAAAGTCAGGAATGTGCAGCAAGAAGCAATAAACCCTTCTACACTCATTGACAAGACAAGTGAAAACACAGAATGAAGGGGGGGTCAACGCCCACCCTATGTGTGCTGGCAGAGAAACTAATTTTATATGATATTTCATACCATATCGTGACACCTCCCCCTTTTGGCGTGCGCTAGGGAGGTAGAACCCCACGGTATGCCTCCATGCGCACCTCAGTAGGTTCACCCTGGCGGGACAGTCCATCTACATTCCCATGCTTCCTGCATGCTTTGTGTTCAATGGTGAAGTCAAATTGCTGAAGGGCAAGGCTCCAGCGTAGCAAACTGCCGTTGGTTCCACACATGGTGCTTAGCCAGCGCAGAGGGTTGTGGTCGGTCACCACAGTGAAGGTGCGACCGTACAAGTAGGGCTGCAAGCGCTGCAGGGCCCAGACTATGGCCAGGCACTCCTTCTCAATGGTGGAGTAGGCCACTTTCCTCGGCAAAAGTTTCCGGCTCAGGTACAACACGGGGTGCTCTTGGTCCTCCGAGTCAACCTGGCTGAGTTCAGCACCGAGGCCAAACTCGCTGGCATCAGTCTTTACCAAGAACGGTCGACTGCTGTTGACTGCTTTCAACACAGGGGCGTTGCACAGTGCGGTTTTCAACGCCTGGAAGGCCCCCTCACAGCCATCTGTCCAGTTGACAATGTGGGGTAGCTTCTTCCTGGTGAGGTCCGTCAAAGGTTTTGCCAGGCTACTATAGTGCTGCACAAAGCGCCTATAGTACCCTGCAGTGCCCAGGAAGGACATCACCTGTTTCTTGGTCCCAGGAGTGGTCCAGTTCACGATCGCACCCACTTTCTCAGGCTCTGTCTTCAGGGTGCCTCCGCCTACCCAGTGCCCCAGGTAGTGGACCTCCCTCATGCCCATCTGGCACTTTCCCGGCTTGATAGTCAGTCCTGCTCGGTGAATTCGCCTGAGCACCTCCTCGAGATGCTGCAGGTGTTTCCCCCAGGACGGACTGAAGATGGCAATGTGTTGTGAATTTGGATTCTGAGCTCCCCCGGTGGCCGCTTGTGGAATTGGATTTGTCATCATCTTTCCTGTTTCACCTGGTTCCATCAGTAGTGGGTGTCGCTATTTAAGCTCATTTCTCTGGTGGTTTCTTGCCGGTCAACAATGTTATCTGATGCCTCTCAGTGCTTGTTCCTGCTTCTAGACAACTACTAGATAAGTTGGACTTTTGTCCATGTTTCATTTTGCCTATTTGTTCCAGTTCACAGCTGAAGTTTTGTTACTGTGTCTGGAAAGCTCTCGTTGATCAGGGATTGCTACTCTGGCGTTATGAGTTAATGCCAGAGTTTAAGGTAATCTCTGGATGGTGTTTTGTTAGTGTTTTTCTGCTGACCATGAAAGTATACTATCTGTCTTCTGCTATCTAGTAAGCGGACCTCAAATTTGCTAAGACTATTTTCCTGCTGCGTTTGTTGTTTCATCTGAACTCACCGTCATTATATGTGGGGGGCTACTGTCTTCTTTGGAATATTTCTCTAGAGGTGAGCCAGGTCTTATATTTCCCTCTGCTAGCTATTTAGGTCTTAGGCCAGAGCTGGGCATCTAGCGATAAATAGGAAATGCTACCTGGCTATTTCTAGTTGCGCGGCAGGCTTAGTTCATGGTCAGTATAGTTCCATCTTCCGAGAGCTTGTCCCTCTATAGGCTTGCTATGATCTCTGCCTGCAGAGATCATGACAGTTTGACCGGCCAATAAAGTGTTAAAGACCCAGGTTGAGAAAGGAGAGTTATAAGAAGTCTGCTGGAATTTTTTTTTTTTTTTTTTTTTTTCCTCCAGTTTGCCTTGCTGCAGTCTTTTTTCTCTCTCTCCTCCTAATCTCTGTATGGCTCTGTGTGCACCTGACAATAATGGATCTTCAGAGTGTAACTGCGGGTTTGAATAATCTCATCATGAAAGTACAAAATTTACAAGATTTTGTGGTACATGCTCCGGTATCTGAGCCGAGAATTCCTTTGCCGGAGTTCTTCACAGGGAATAGAGCTAGCTTCCAGAATTTCCGAAATAATTGTAAGCTTTATTTGTCCCTGAAGTCTCGTTCAGCTGGGGACCCTGCTCAGCAGGTTAGGATTGTGATTTCCTTGCTCAGGGGTGACCCTCAAGATTGGGCCTTCTCATTGCCAGCAGGGGATCCTGCGTTGCGCGATGTGGATGCGTTTTTTCTGGCCTTGGGCTTGCTTTATGAGGAACCTCATTTGGAACTTCAGGCAGAAAAAACTTTGATGGCACTATCTCAGGGGCAAGACGAAGCTGAAGTTTACTGCCAAAAATTCCGTAAATGGTCTGTGCTTACTCAGTGGAATGAGTGCGCCTTGGCGGCAACTTTCAGAGAAGGCCTCTCTGATGCCGTTAAGGATGTTATGGTGGGGTTCCCTGTGCCTGCAGGTCTGAATGAGTCCATGACAATGGCTATTCAGATTGATAGGCGTCTGCGGGAGCGCAAACCGGTGCACCATCTGGCGGTGTCTTTGGAAAAGACGCCAGAAAGTATGCAGTGTGATAGAATTCTGTCCAGGAGCGAGCGACAGAATTTTAGACGGAAGAATGGATTGTGCTTCTATTGTGGGGATTCTACTCATGTTATATCAGCATGCTCTAGGCGTACAAAGAAGCTTGATAAGTCTGTTTCCATTGGCACCATTCAGTCTAAGTTTATTTTGTCTGTAACCCTGATTTGCTCTTTGTCATCCATTGCCACGGACGCCTATGTTGACTCTGGCGCCGCTCTGAGTCTTATGGATTGGTCCTTTGCCAATCGTTGTGGTTTTGATTTAGAGCCTTTGGAGACTCTTATTCCTCTGAAGGGGATTGACTCCACCCCATTGGCTAATAATAAACCACAATACTGGACACAAGTAACCATGCGTATCAATCCGGATCACCAGGAGATTATTCGTTTCCTGGTGCTGTATAATTTACATGACGATTTGGTACTAGGATTGCCATGGTTGCAGTCTCACAACCCAGTCTTGGACTGGAGAGCAATGTCTGTGTTGAGCTGGGGATGTAAGGGTATTCATGGGGACTTACCTTTGGTTTCTATTTCGTCGTCCATTCCCTCTGAAGTCCCGGAGTTCCTCTCTGATTATCAAGACGTCTTTGACGAACCCAAGCTTGGGTCGTTACCTCCGCACCGTGAGTGCGATTGTGCCATAGATTTGATACCGGGTTGCAAATATCCAAAGGGTCGTTTGTTTAATCTGTCTGTGCCGGAACATGCTGCTATGCGGGAATATATAAAGGAGTCTTTGGAAAAGGGACATATTCGTCCATCTTCTTCTCCCTTGGGAGCTGGGTTTTTCTTTGTCTCAAAAAAGGACGGCTCTTTGAGACCATGTATTGATTATCGGCTTCTGAATAAGATCACTGTTAAGTATCAATACCCATTGCCATTGCTTACTGATTTGTTTGCTCGTATAGAGGGTGCTAAGTGGTTCTCTAAAATTGATCTTCGTGGGGCGTATAATTTGGTGCGGATCAGGCAGGGGGATGAGTGGAAGACCGCATTTAATACGCCCGAGGGCCACTTTGAGTATTTGGTCATGCCTTTTGGTCTTTCTAATGCCCCTTCAGTTTTCCAGTCTTTTATGCATGATATTTTCCGCGATTTTCTGGATAAATTTATGATAATATATCTGGATGATATTCTGATTTTTTCTGATGACTGGGACTCTCATGTCCAGCAGGTCAGGAGAGTTTTTCAGGTTCTGCGGTCTAATTCTTTATGTGTGAAGGGGTCTAAGTGCGTTTTTGGGGTCCAGAAAATTTCCTTTTTGGGGTATATTTTTTCTCCCTCTTCCATTGAGATGGATCCCGTCAAGGTGCAAGCTATTTGTGACTGGACTCAGCCCTCCTCTCTTAAGGGTCTTCAGAGATTTTTGGGCTTTGCCAACTTTTACCGCCGATTTATTGCTGGTTTTTCGGATGTCGTTAAACCACTGACTGATTTGACCAGACAAGGCGCTGATGTTGCTAATTGGTCCCCTCATGCTGTAGAGGCCTTTCAGGAGCTTAAGCACCGTTTTGCCTCTGCCCCTGTGTTGCGTCAGCCTGATGTGAATCTGCCTTTTCAGGTTGAGGTTGACGCTTCGGAGATCGGAGCTGGGGCAGTGTTGTCGCAGAAAGGTTCCGACTGCTCCGTCATTAGGCCTTGTGCCTTCTTTTCTCGCAAGTTTTCGCCCGCAGAGCGGAATTATGATGTTGGGAATCGGGAGCTTTTGGCCATGAAGTGGGCGTTTGAGGAGTGGCGCCATTGGCTAGAGGGGGCTAAGCATCAGGTGGTGGTATTGACTGACCACAAAAATTTGATTTATCTTGAGACTGCCAGGCGCCTGAATCCTAGACAGGCGCGCTGGTCTTTTTTTTTTTCTCGCTTTAATTTTGTGGTGTCATACCTACCGGGTTCTAAGAATGTTAAGGCAGATGCCCTTTCTAGGAGTTTTGACCCGGACTCTCCTGGTAATTCTGAACCCACAGGTATCCTTGGGGAGGGAGTAATTTTGTCGGCCGTTTCTCCTGATCTGCGGCGGTCCTTGCAAGAGTTTCAGGCGGATAGACCGGATCGTTGTCCGCCTGATAGACTGTTTGTTCCGGATGATTGGACCAGTAGAGTCATCTCTGAGGTACATTCTTCTGCATTGGCAGGTCATCCCGGAATTTTTGGTACCAGGGATTTGGTGGCAAGATCCTTCTGGTGGCCTTCCCTGTCACGAGATGTGCGAGTCTTTGTGCAGTCATGTGACATTTGTGCTCGGGCCAAGTCTTGTAGTTCTCGGGCTAGTGGACTGCTGTTGCCCTTGCCTATTCCTAAGAGGCCTTGGACACACATCTCGATGGATTTTATTTCAGATCTGCCTGTTTCCCAGAAGATGTCTGTCATCTGGGTGGTCTGTGACCGTTTCTCTAAAATGGTCCATTTGGTTCCTCTGCCCAAGTTGCCTTCTTCTTCTGAGTTGGTTCCTCTGTTTTTTCAGAATGTTGTCCGATTGCACGGTATTCCTGAGAATATTGTTTCTGACAGAGGTACCCAATTTGTGTCTAGATTTTGGCGGGCATTCTGTGCTAGGATGGGCATAGATTTGTCTTTTTCATCTGCTTTTCACCCTCAGACTAATGGCCAGACCGAGCGGACTAATCAGACCCTGGAGACATATCTGAGGTGTTTTGTCTCTGCTGACCAGGATGATTGGGTTGCTTTTTTGCCATTGGCAGAGTTCGCCCTCAATAATCGGGCCAGCTCTTCCACCTTGGTGTCCCCGTTTTTCTGTAATTCGGGGTTTCACCCTCGATTTTCCTCCGGTCAGGTGGAATCCTCGGATTGTCCTGGAGTGGATGCGGTGGTGGAGAGATTGCATCACATCTGGGGGCAGGTTATGGACAATTTGAAGTTGTCCCAGGAGAAGACTCAGCGTTTTGCCAACCGTCATCGTCGTGTTGGTTCTCGGCTTTGTGTTGGAGATTTGGTGTGGTTGTCTTCTCGTTTTGTCCCTATGAGGGTCTCTTCTCCTAAGTTTAAACCTCGGTTCATCGGCCCTTATAGAATATTGGAGATTCTTAATCCTGTTTCTTTCCGTTTGGACCTCCCTGCGTCCTTTTCCATTCATAACGTTTTTCATCGGTCGTTATTGCGCAGGTATGAGGTACCTGTTGTACCTTCAGTTGAGCCTCCTGCTCCGGTGTTGGTTGAGGGTGAGTTGGAGTACGTTGTGGAGAAAATTTTGGACTCTCGTGTTTCCAGACGGAGACTCCAGTATCTGGTCAACTGGAAGGGTTACGGCCAGGAGGATAATTCTTGGGTCAATGCATCTGATGTTCATGCTTCTGATCTTGTTCGTGCCTTCCATAGGGCTCATCCTGGTCGCCCTGGTGGATCTGGTGAGGGTTCGGTGCCCCCTCCTTGAGGGGGGGGTACTGTTGTGAATTTGGATTCTGAGCTCCCCCGGTGGCCGCTTGTGGAATTGGATTTGTCATCATCTTTCCTGTTTCACCTGGTTCCATCAGTAGTGGGTGTCGCTATTTAAGCTCATTTCTCTGGTGGTTTCTTGCCGGTCAACAATGTTATCTGATGCCTCTCAGTGCTTGTTCCTGCTTCTAGACAACTACTAGATAAGTTGGACTTTTGTCCATGTTTCATTTTGCCTATTTGTTCCAGTTCACAGCTGAAGTTTTGTTACTGTGTCTGGAAAGCTCTCGTTGATCAGGGATTGCTACTCTGGCGTTATGAGTTAATGCCAGAGTTTAAGGTAATCTCTGGATGGTGTTTTGTTAGTGTTTTTCTGCTGACCATGAAAGTATACTATCTGTCTTCTGCTATCTAGTAAGCGGACCTCAAATTTGCTAAGACTATTTTCCTGCTGCGTTTGTTGTTTCATCTGAACTCACCGTCATTATATGTGGGGGGCTACTGTCTTCTTTGGAATATTTCTCTAGAGGTGAGCCAGGTCTTATATTTCCCTCTGCTAGCTATTTAGGTCTTAGGCCAGAGCTGGGCATCTAGCGATAAATAGGAAATGCTACCTGGCTATTTCTAGTTGCGCGGCAGGCTTAGTTCATGGTCAGTATAGTTCCATCTTCCGAGAGCTTGTCCCTCTATAGGCTTGCTATGATCTCTGCCTGCAGAGATCATGACAGCAATGTCATCCAAGTACGCAACTGCGCACTTCTCCAGTCCCTGAAGCAGGCGGTTGACCATCCGCTGGAAAGTGGCAGGGGCATTCTTCATGCCGAAGGGCATGACCGTGGACTCGTACAGTCCAAAGGGTGTGATAAAGGCGGACTTCTCCTGTGCCTCGGGGCTCAGGGGAATCTGCCAGTATCCGCGACTCAGATCCATTATTGTCAGGTATTTTGCGCCAGCTAACTTCTCAAGCAGCTCCTCAATGCGCGGCATTGGGTGCGCGTCAGAGGCTGTAATGGCATTGAGCCCCCTGTAGTCCACACAGAACCGGGTGGTCCGGTCCTTCTTTGGCACGAGCACTACAGGTGAGGCCCACGCGTTCTTTGACCGTCGAATCACCCCCAGCTTTAACATCTCATCGATCTCCTGGCGGATAATCTGCTGCACCTGGTCAGAGATTCGATAGGGTGTTCGCCGTAGTGGGGCGTGATTCCCGGTGTCCACCTTGTGGACGGCTAACTCCGTCCTCCCAGGTCGGTTGGAGAACACGACCCGGAAGGGTTCCAGTGTGGTTTGCAACTGCAACCGCTGTGGTTCATCTAGCGAGGCGCTTACCTCCACGTCCTCAATGGACCCACCGGCCTTGGCTTGAGCCAGCATGTCCAGGAGGGTGTCTTCCTCCCCGTCTTCGAGTAAGCTGCAGACCGGTAGGACAAAAGGTTCACGTTCGTAATGAGCCTTCATCATGTTGACGTGAAAGGCCTTTCGCCTACCTCGAGCATGGTCAAGCGTGACCACGTAGGTGACCGGGTTGAGCTGTTGGTGGATGACGTACGGGCCCTCCCAGGCTGCCTGAAGCTTATCCGTTGGTACGGGAACCAGCACCCACACCTTTTGACCCACGTGGTAGGTCCGCTCTCGGGCGTTCTGGTTATACCAGTGCTTCTGATCAGCCTGAGCCTGCGTCATGTTGTCATGCACCAACTGCGTCAAGGTCTGCATCTTGTCACGGAAGCGCATGACTTACTCCACTATGGACACTTCGGAAGGGTTCGGCTCCTCTTCCCAGGATTCTCTTACCAACCCAAGGGGTCCCCGGACTCGCCTGCCGTACAGGAGCTCGAAGGGGGAGAACCCCGTCGAGGCCTGCGGAACCTCTCGGTAAGCGAATAGCAGGTGTGGGAGGTACCGCTCCCAGTCGCGCCCTTGTGTCTCAACCAGCAGGCATTGCATCTGTTTGAGGGTACCATTGAAGCGTTCACACAAGCCATTGGTCTGTGGGTGATACGCACTCGATACCAGGTGCTTCACCTGCATTTTCTTACAGAGAGCCTCTGTCACGATTCACACCGTGACTGTCAAGATCCCTTAGCCGCGGCGAGCAGTTTGTCACGAAATCCACAGGGATTCCTGACCACTGCCACCATTAGGTCACGGATTGGGGTGACTTTAGACCAACAGACGGCTATCACATGTGCAGAGGGGCTTATCTTGGTTATCCCTCCACTGCCACAATGTGATGAAAAAAATGCACACAAGGCTATTGACCTCTTAGTTTACAGCAGGGGCTTATTTTAGGTATCCCACTGCTCTTCAATATACCATGAACTGCAGGGATTTGTGTATATCCCGCTTACAGTTCCACTTCAACTTTGCAGCTCTCTGGCGCCCCCCTTACTGTCAGATCAGGTACTGCACCTAGGATAATTAGTCGCCAGAAAGGCTGCCTGCTATGTACTGGCTATTGGGCACGCTGCAGCGACGCGATAAACTACTCCCGCTCAGGCAGGAACAATAATTATCAAGCCGCAGTCGCTACAGTGACACCCAAAGGCCTGCACAGTACGGTATCGCTGCCACCAGCCTCTATTAAACGGGTCCGAAGCTAACCCAACACAGTAGCGTAATTTCCCTTCAAGAGACAGGGTACATTTTTAGAGCAGGGAGGAAGAACTGGCATGAAATAATATACCCCACAAAATGGAGGCAGTGCTTTATCAAAATATTTTACAAAGATGTTACAAATGAGACAATTGCAAATATGTACAAGGTAATTATGAAAATAAAAGGATTGAATGAAGAAAAGATAACACTCTCATATTCTCAGATCATTGCATTGCAGGCAACCATACGTCCCAGCTCATTGGACGTGCTCAGGGCTCTCTGGAAATCACAAGAAGACTGAGCTGGGGATCCTGCCACAAACTTAAAACCTGCAGCTAGTGACATCACAGAAAGGCTGGCTTATCCAGACCCTCCTCTCTCTACATTTTGACTAAGTATAAGCTAAATCTTTCTAAGACTTGTAATTCCGCTACTGCACATATCATAGTTGTAACAAACCCAGCATTCATCTCAGATTACCGTGGGCTTTCTAATGAGATCAAATATGTCCTATTATTTCCAGAGCAATCCCTACTTCTTCACCCAATGGAGTTAGACGCCCGTGTTTAGAGTGATGCGTAGATCCACCGATGGAGAATAAGAAGATATATCTACCATTTTCCTATCTTACATCGTCTGCCTAATATCTTACAAAAATGGAACAAAGGACTCCCATGATTCCGGAATCTTCTCTAACAGTTCCAGCTAGAGCAGTTGGGAGGGGGCGAGTAACTTTATTCAGAGCCTGGAATTTATGGCACAGCCATAAAACCCCCTTCTGCCTTAGATTCAGAAACTCACAGGGAAGCAAAGAGAACCAGAGAGAGGGGGGGTTAGCCCCCGCAGGCTAGCAAGAAAACTAACTTATGATATTTCATACCATATCGTGACACCTCCCCTTTTGGCGTGCGCTACAGCGGCAGAACCTCTCGGTATGCCTCCATGCGCACCTCAACAGGTTGACTCGGAGGACCAAGAGCACCCCGTGTTGTACCTGAGCCGGAAACTTTTGCAGAGGGAAGTGGCCTACTCCACCATTGAGAAGGAGTGCCTGGCCATAGTCTGGGCCCGGCAGCGCTTGCAGCCCTACTTGTACGGTCGCACCTTCACCGTGGTGACCGACCACGACCCTCTGCGCTGGCTAAACGCCATGTGTGGAACCAATGGCAGGTTGCTACGCTGGAGCCTTGCCCTTCAGCAATTTGACTTCACCATTGAACACAAAACGGGCAGGAAGCATGGGAATGCAGATGGACTGTCCCGCCAGGGTGAACCTGCTGAGGTGCGCATGGAGGAGAACCATCAGGTCCTGCCTCTGTAGCGCACACCTGAAGGAGGAGGTGTGAGGAAAATGTATAATATAAGTAGTAGTTTCTCTGCCTGTTAGCACCAGCTGAGGGATTTTTGCACTTCTAACCATGGTCCCCAAGAACACATGGCAGACACTGGGCTCAAAAACCCCCTTCCCATTACTTCAGGATTTAGCTTTCCTTCTCAGAGAGTGTGGGGGTTTTATGAGAGCCAAGGTATTTACGACCGGCATTTCCTGCCGTGTAAGCTCTTGTCCAGCTATAACTGGACTAGAAACTTCTAGAATCCATGTAATTTTTTTTTTTTTGGTTTTTGTAAGATATTAGGCAAATCATTTAAGATGGGAACACAAAAATATATATTCTTACTTCCCCTTGGTGGAGCTATCCATCACTCTAAAGACGAGTTTCTAACTCCATCTGGTAAAGAAGTAGGGATTTCTCTGTAAATAGACATCCCAAATAGGACATATTTGATCTCCCTAGAATGCTAGCGATAACACGAGATGAATGCTGGTTTTGTTAGGACTATGACATGTTCGGTAGAGGAATTACAAGTCTTAGAAATTTAGCTTACACTTAGTCAGATGGAAAAGGTAGGAGGGTCTAGGACAGCTAGCCCTTTTTGGTGATGTCACCAAGCTGAGCTATAACTGTTTTGGCCGGACTCCAGCAGTCAGTCTGTTGCTGGAAGAACATGGGAGTCTGATCTGAAGAGCTGTACCTCATGCATTGGGATTTTTGGGAGCTCCGCCCACCAGCATGGTTTTTGCCTGATATGAACTGAGAACATGTGAGTTGTACCTTTTCTCATTTAATCCTTTTATTTTCATAATTACTTTGTACATATTTGCAATTGTCTCATTTGTAACATCTTTGTAAAATATACCTTTTATAAACACTGCCTGAAAATCATTTATGGGGTATAATATTTAATATATCAGATTCGTTCTTCCTGTTCTAAAACGTACCCTAAGTCTCTGAAGGGAAGTTACACTACTGTTTTGGGTTAGCTTCGGACCCGTTTAATCGAAGCTGGTGGCGGCACTACCGTGTGCAGGCCTTTGGGTGACATTGCAGCGACTGCGGCATTGATAATTATTGTTCCTGCCTGAGTGGGAGTAGTTTATCGCGTCGCTGCAGCGTGCCCAATAGCCAGTACATAGCAGGCAGCCTTTCTGGCGACCAATTACCCTAGGTGCAGTACCTAATCTGACCTGACAGAAAGGGGGGCGCCAGAGAGCTGCAAGGTTTAAGTTGAACTGTAAGCGGGATATACACAAATCCCTGCAGTTCATGGTATATGGAAGAGCAGTGGGATACCTAGAATAAGCCCCTGCTGTAAACTAAGAGGTCAATAGCCTTGTGTGTGTTTTTTTTTTTAATCACATTGTGGCAGTGGGGGGATAACTAAGATAAGCCCCCTGCACATGTGATAGCTGTCTGTTGGTCTAAAGTCACCCCAATCCGTGACCTATTGGTGGCAGTGGTCAGGAATCCCTGGGGATTTTGTGACAAACTGCTGGCCACGGCTAAGGGATCATGACAGTCCTGTTCGTTGCTGGCAGGATTTTGATAGGCTTCGCCCGCAGGGTGATGGGCCTTTGTTACGTCATGAGGATGGGTCTTTTCTGTCAAGATACCAGTTCATAGCGGTTTTCCGGCAGTCTTTGGAGAATATTGGCGTGGAATCTTCCCTTTTTGCATCGCACTCTTTTCGGATCGGGGAGGCGGCGCGGAGTGGTTTGGCTCCTGCAGTGGTACAGAGGATAGGGTGGTGGGAGTCTGGTCGTTATCAGAGCTACGTGAGGCCCTGAGAGGCGGGTGGCTGTCGGTTTTTCTGTACTCGTGGTTGGTGTGTGCTTAAGTTGTTTATGTTTTTTCAGGTTCATCCACGCTTTTGGTGTGGATGACTGTGGAGACCTGGGTGTCTGTTGTGAATTTGCTTTTTGCTCCCTCTAGTGGTTACTAGTTTTTTGACTCTGGTTTTTCTGTCATTCCTTTTATCCGCACCTGGGTCGTTAGTTAGGGGTGTTGCTATATAAGCTCCCTGGCCCTTCAGTTCTATGCCTGGCAACGTAGTTATCAGAGCTAGTCTGCTGTGCTCTTGTCTACTGATCCTGGTTCCAGTTATATCAGCTAAGTCTGCCTTTTGCTTTTTGCTATTTGTTTTGGTTTTGTATTTTTGTCCAGCTTGTTCCAAATCTATATCCTGACCTTTGCTGGAAGCTCTAGGGGGGCTGGTGTTCTCCCCCCGGACCGTTAGACGGTTCGGGGGTTCTTGAATTTCCAGTGTGGATTTTGATAGGGTTTTTGTTGACCATATAAGTTACCTTTCTTTATTCTGCTATCAGTAAGCGGGCCTCTCTGTGCTAAACCTGGTTCATTTCTGTGTTTGTCATTTCCTCTTACCTCACCGTCATTATTTGTGGGGGGCTTCTATCCAGCTTTGGGGTCCCCTTCTCTGGAGGCAAGAAAGGTCTTTGTTTTCCTCTACTAGGGGTAGCTAGATTCTCCGGCTGGCGCGTGTCATCTAGAATCAACGTAGGAATGATCCCCGGCTACTTCTAGTGTTGGCGTTAGGAGTAGATATATGGTCAACCCAGTTACCACTACCCTATGAGCTGGATTTTTGTATTCTGCAGACTTCCACGTTCCTCTGAGACCCTCGCCATTGGGGTCATAACAGTTTGCCAGGCCAATATTAAATGTTTAATGCATTGCAGAAGAGGGATTATAAGAAAGAAGATTCTGAGTTTTTTTTTTCTTTTTCCCCTTTACCTCAGAGTGGCTATGCTTGCTGCAGACATGAATGTCCAGACCTTAATTACAAGTGTGGACCAGCTGGCTACTCGTGTGCAGGGCATACAAGACTATGTTATCAGAAATCCTAGGTCAGAACCTAAAATACCGATTCCTGAACTGTTTTCCGGAGACAGGTTTAAGTTTAGGAATTTCGTGAATAATTGTAAATTGTTTTTGTCCCTGAGACCCTGTTCATCTGGAGATTCTGCTCAGCAAGTAAAAATTGTTATTTCGTTCTTACGGGGCGACCCTCAGGATTGGGCTTTTTCGCTGGCGCCAGGAGATCCGGCATTGGCTGATCTTGATGCGTTTTTTCTGGCGCTCGGTTTACTTTATGAGGAACCCAATCTTGAGATTCAGGCAGAAAAGGCCTTGCTGGCTATGTCTCAGGGGCAGGACGAGGCTGAAGTGTATTGCCAAAAATTTCGGAAATGGTCCGTGCTGACACATTGGAACGAGTGTGCACTGGCCGCTAATTTTAGAAATGGCCTTTCTGAAGCCATTAAGAATGTTATGGTGGGTTTTCCCATTCCCACAGGTCTGAATGATACTATGGCACTGGCTATTCAAATTGACCGGCGGTTGCGGGAGCGCAAAACCGCAAATTCCCTCATGGTGTTGTCTGAACAGACACCTAATTCGGTGCAATGTGATAGAAAAACCGCAAATTCCCTCATGGTGTTGTCTGAACAGACACCTGATTTAATGCAATGTGATAGAATCCTGACTAGAAATGAGCGGAAAATTCATAGACGCCGGAATGGCTTGTGCTACTACTGTGGTGATTCTACACATGTTATCTCAGCATGCTCTAAATGTATAGCTAAGGTTGTTAGTCCTGTCACCGTTGGTAATTTGCAACCTAAATTTATTCTGTCTGTAACTTTGATTTGCTCACTGTCATCTTATCCTGTCATGGCGTTTGTAGATTCAGGTGCTGCCCTGAGTCTCATGGATCTCTCATTTGCTAAGCGCTGTGGTTTTACTCTTGAACCATTAGAAAATCCTATACCTCTTAGGGGTATTGATGCTACACCATTGGCAGCTAATAAACCGCAGTATTGGACACAGGTTACCATGTGCATGACTCCTGAACACCGCGAGGTGATACGTTTCCTGGTTTTACATAAAATGCATGATTTGGTTGTTTTAGGGCTGCCATGGTTACAGACCCATAATCCAGTCCTGGACTGGAAGGCTATGTCAGTCTCAAGTTGGGGCTGTCGTGGTATTCATGGGGATTCCCTGCCTGTGTCTATTGCTTCTTCTACGCCTTCGGAAGTTCCGGAGTATTTGTCTGATTATCAGGATGTCTTCAGTGAGTCTGAGTCCAGTGCACTGCCTCCTCATAGGGACTGTGACTGTGCTATAGATTTGATCCCAGGCAGTAAATTTCCTAAGGGAAGACTGTTTAATCTGTCGGTACCTGAACATACCGCTATGCGTTCATATATCAAGGAGTCTCTGGAGAAAGGACATATTCGTCCGTCTTCTTCCCCTCTTGGTGCGGGATTCTTTTTTGTGGCAAAAAAGGACGGATCTTTGAGACCTTGTATTGATTATCGGCTTTTAAATAAGATCACTGTCAAATTTCAGTATCCTTTACCGCTGTTGTCTGACTTGTTTGCCCGGATTAAGGGTGCCAAGTGGTTCACCAAGATAGACCTTCGTGGTGCGTACAACCTTGTGCGCATTAAGCAAGGTGATGAATGGAAAACCGCATTCAATACGCCCGAAGGTCATTTTGAGTACTTGGTGATGCCTTTTGGGCTCTCCAATGCGCCTTCAGTTTTTCAGTCCTTTATGCATGACATTTTCCGGAAGTATCTGGATAAATTTTTGATTGTTTATCTGGATGATATTTTGTTTTTTTCTGATAATTGGGATTCGCATGTGGAGCAGGTCAGGTTGGTCTTTAAAATTTTGCGTGAAAATTCTTTGTTTGTCAAGGGCTCAAAGTGTCTCTTTGGTGTACAGAAGGTTCCCTTTTTGGGATTCATTTTTTCCCCTTCTGCTGTGGAGATGGACCCAGTCAAGGTCCGAGCTATTCTTGATTGGACTCAGCCCTCGTCAGTTAAGAGTCTTCAGAAGTTCTTGGGCTTCGCTAACTTCTACCGTCGTTTTATCGCTAACTTTTCTAGCATTGTGAAACCTTTGACGGATATGACCAAGAAGGGCTCCGATGTAGCTAACTGGGCTCCTGCTGCCGTGGAGGCTTTCCAGGAGTTGAAACGCCGGTTTACTTCGGCGCCTGTTTTGTGCCAGCCTGACGTCTCACTTCCCTTTCAGGTTGAGGTGGATGCTTCGGAGATTGGGGCAGGGGCCGTTTTGTCGCAGAGAGGCCCTGGTTGCTCTGTTATGAAGCCTTGTGCCTTTTTCTCTAGGAAGTTTTCGCCTGCCGAGCGAAATTATGATGTGGGCAATCGGGAGTTATTGGCCATGAAATGGGCATTTGAGGAGTGGCGTCATTGGCTCGAGGGTGCTAAGCATCGTGTGGTGGTCTTGACTGATCACAAAAATCTGATGTATCTCGAGTCTGCTAAACGCCTTAATCCGAGACAGGCCCGCTGGTCATTGTTTTTCTCCCGTTTTGATTTTGTTGTCTCGTATTTACCAGGTTCAAAGAATGTGAAGGCCGATGCTCTTTCTAGGAGCTTTGTGCCTGATGCTCCTGGAGTCGCTGATCCTGTTGGTATTCTTAAAGATGGAGTTATCTTGTCAGCTATTTCTCCGGATCTGCGACGTGTGTTGCAGAGATTTCAGGCTGATAGGCCTGAGTCTTGTCCACCTGACAGACTGTTTGTCCCGGATAAGTGGACCAGCAGAGTCATTTCCGAGGTTCATTCCTCGGTGTTGGCAGGTCACCCGGGAATTTTTGGCACCAGAGATCTGGTGGCCAGGTCCTTTTGGTGGCCTTCCTTGTCAAGGGATGTGCGGTCATTTGTGCAGTCCTGTGGGACTTGTGCTCGAGCTAAGCCTTGCTGTTCTCGTGCCAGCGGTTTGCTCTTGCCCTTGCCTGTCCCGAAGAGACCTTGGACACATATCTCCATGGATTTCATTTCTGATCTTCCGCTATCTCAGGGCATGTCCGTTATCTGGGTGATATGTGATCGCTTCTCCAAGATGGTCCATTTGGTTCCTTTGCCTAAGCTGCCTTCCTCTTCCGATCTGGTTCCTGTGTTTTTCCAGAACGTGGTTCGTTTGCACGGCATCCCTGAGAATATTGTGTCAGACAGAGGATCCCAGTTCGTTTCCAGGTTCTGGCGATCCTTTTGTAGTAGGATGGGCATTGATTTGTCGTTTTCGTCTGCTTTCCATCCTCAGACTAATGGACAGACGGAGCGAACCAATCAGACTTTGGAGGCTTATTTGAGGTGTTTTGTCTCTGCTGATCAGGACGATTGGGTGACATTCTTGCCGTTGGCTGAGTTTGCCCTTAATAATCGGGCTAGTTCCGCCACCTTGGTTTCGCCTTTTTTCTGCAACTCTGGTTTCCATCCTCGCTTTTCTTCGGGTCATGTGGAGCCTTCTGACTGTCCTGGGGTGGATTCTGTGGTGGATAGGTTGCAGCGGATCTGGAATCATGTGGTGGACAACTTGAAGTTGTCACAGGAGAAGGCTCAGCGCTTTGCCAACCGCCGCCGCGGTGTGGGTCCCCGACTACGCGTTGGGGATTTGGTATGGCTTTCTTCCCGCTTTGTTCCTATGAAGGTCTCCTCTCCCAAATTTAAACCTCGTTTTATTGGGCCTTACAAGATATTGGAAATCCTTAATCCTGTATCTTTTCGTCTGGATCTTCCTGTGTCGTTTGCTATTCACAATGTATTTCATAGGTCCTTGTTGCGGCGGTACATTGTGCCTGTAGTTCCTTCTGCTGAGCCTCCTGCTCCGGTGTTGGTTGAGGGCGAGTTGGAGTACGTGGTGGAGAAGATCTTGGATTCTCGCCTCTCCAGGCGGAGGCTTCAGTACCTGGTCAAGTGGAAGGGCTATGGTCAGGAGGATAATTCCTGGGTGGTCGCCTCTGATGTTCATGCGGCCGATTTAGTTCGTGCCTTTCATGCCGCTCATCCTGATCGCCCTGGTGGTCGTGGTGAGGGTTCGGTGACCCCTCACTAAGGGGGGGGTACTGTTGTGAATTTGCTTTTTGCTCCCTCTGGTTACTAGTTTTTTGACTCTGGTTTTTCTGTCATTCCTTTTATCCGCACCTGGGTCGTTAGTTAGGGGTGTTGCTATATAAGCTCCCTGGACCTTCAGTTCTATGCCTGGCAACGTAGTTATCAGAGCTAGTCTGCTGTGCTCTTGTCTACTGATCCTGGTTCCAGTTATATCAGCTAAGTCTGCCTTTTGCTTTTTGCTATTTGTTTTGGTTTTGTATTTTTGTCCAGCTTGTTCCAAATCTATATCCTGACCTTTGCTGGAAGCTCTAGGGGGGCTGGTGTTCTCCCCCCGGACCGTTAGACGGTTCGGGGGTTCTTGAATTTCCAGTGTGGATTTTGATAGGGTTTTTGTTGACCATATAAGTTACCTTTCTTTATTCTGCTATCAGTAAGCGGGCCTCTCTGTGCTAAACCTGGTTCATTTCTGTGTTTGTCATTTCCTCTTACCTCACCGTCATTATTTGTGGGGGGCTTCTATCCAGCTTTGGGGTCCCCTTCTCTGGAGGCAAGAAAGGTCTTTGTTTTCCTCTACTAGGGGTAGCTAGATTCTCCGGCTGGCGCGTGTCATCTAGAATCAACGTAGGAATGATCCCCGGCTACTTCTAGTGTTGGCGTTAGGAGTAGATATATGGTCAACCCAGTTACCACTACCCTATGAGCTGGATTTTTGTATTCTGCAGACTTCCACGTTCCTCTGAGACCCTCGCCATTGGGGTCATAACAGGTGTCGTAACCAGTGCCTTCCCCCCTCCCATCAATCCCGTAATGGAGCACACACAGTCCTAGGTGGGTTGAACAGGTCGGTCACAGTTTATTAATTAAATAAGCTGAGAAAGGCAATTACATATCGTACCGGGCGCTCGCGCCGAGCTCCTGTCTGTGATCGACAGGGGAATTGGCCCAACGAGCGGTTACGACCTTTGCCCTCCTCCGTTTCTTCCGCCACGGAGGATCCCGTGTATTACCTACGCGGGACTCCGACCCCACCCATCAGTGTTAGGGCCTGTTCAACCCCCTCCTGTAAACCCGACAAAAAAATATCAAGGCCAATGTCCGTTAGGTGAACTCCGTCCGGTCTTAATTGTGGCGTGTTATCCCCTTGTAGGTATTGGTGACGAATCACGATACCGCCTCTTCCTCTCACATATTTTCCAATCCGAGCATTGAACTTCACCCTTGTCCGCTCTATGGCTTTTTTATCTCTTGCTCCACGCCATACGGCCCGTGTAGTTATATCCGACCACACCAGTATCATGTTTCTGAACAGACAGCTGAACCGTTCCATATCCATTGTCATCCATTTGTACAGCTCGGCCACCTTTTGTTTGCCTAGGTCATTGCCACCCGCGTGTAACACCATTATCACAGGGCGTTCCGCCATCCTTGCTATGCCAACCATCTCCTTGAACACCTGTTTCCACTGGAGGCCTCTGATACCTCTCCAGTTAACTTTTATGCCCGGGAGGTGAAGATTTGTTCCTCCTGGCCGCAGTTTGGCCCTCTTTTCGGCCCAGTGTACGTAGGAATCTCCTACAACCCAAACTTCAACCCCTGTAAGAGACAACACATGTTAATTAAGCAAGTCGGGTCTAATGTATCTGGCGAAGCATGCGGACTTCCAATGACCCATTCTCTGCACTTTGGCCTCTGACACTCCTGCCCTAGCTGCTTCTGTAGCCGCCCGATCCGGAACGAATGTGTTCCGTACTCCTTTGGATTTGCGCCGGTTTTTTCCAAGCACAGCTTGAACATTGCCTGGAATTGGTACTTGGTCAGAGGGGACCCGTCTGTATGAGTGAAGAAAAATCTACCAGCACGTCTTATTACGGCGTATCTTTTAACAATTTTTAACGGGCAAGCTGGGCCGTCTGTAGAGTTAACTAGGACCCATGTGCCCCTACTGGTTGGATCGCATTTGGATTTTCTAACCCTGATGTGCAGGGCGTCGCTGCATATTACTATGTCCTCATTAATTAGGCCTCCTTCCGACGTGTTTTTTGACCGCGGTAGCAATTCACTAATACGCAGTGCTCCGAAAAAGACGGTCGCAAAAGCTGCCGATATGAGGGCCGCCTCATATTGCGATGAGCAGACTGACGGGGATATCGCAATCAGGTCCTGCAATAGTCTCAGAGAAATGGGGCGGCGACATTCTTGGCTTGGCTGAAGCCTTTTCCAACCTTTTATGGCTTGTCCTATGCAGAAGGACTTAGTTACGTCTACCTATCCCAATAATTGAAAGAAAAATGCTAGCCCCGATAATTTCCGTTGTGCCGAGGTGCCCGACGCCCCGCCTTCCTTCATCCGTAATAGAAAATCAGTTGTCACCGCGCTTCGAGCTCCGTCACATTCATCGACTGGCCTACCCTGAATTAGTGAGCACCACTCCTCCCAAGCCTTACCATACACCTGCCAGGTAGCTGGCGAAACGGAGGCCCGGATTAAGGGCATCAATGATTGGCCACTGTGTCCCAGAGGGACAGTGGACATCGAATACCCCGGAGTTGCGCGTTGGGCTGCTGGGTTCTGAAAGCCTGCCAATTGGAAAATAACAGTGGGTTAATGATATTATCATCTACTTCCGCCACCACGGTGGCTCTACACCAAATATTGTTTTCAAGGCATATCAGCGCTAGCCGGCGCAAGAGAGCTAGTATGGGCAAGGAAGAAGATGACATGTGATTTAGACTCTTCGCTGTTTTCACATTTTTTGTTTGGAAACGAATGTTCGTGTTTCTCAACTGATCGGCCCATATCTCCATCGCTGCCATTACCGCAAACAATTCCCATAGGGCTGGGTCTTGCCCCCACTTTGTTGTCGTCCATTTCTCTGGCCAACCAGATTTGCACCATTGGGTTTTATAGATTGCTGCAAAACCCTCTTTTTTGTTCCATCCTATTGTCAGCCCTAATTCCTTGCTTGTGATCTCGTTAGCCATGACGCACGTGTGACCGTTGTACGATTGTAGGAACGTCTGCCATACAAGCAGATCTGCTTTTAGCGAACGAGTGAGCCCAATTCTATGGCCGGGCAGCAAAGCGCCTTTTGTTGCCAATGAAAGTCTGCGCGAGAATGCTCTGCCGACCGGCATTACGCGGCAGGCGAACGTCAGTAGGCCCAATAATGCCTGCATTTGCTGTAGGGTTACCTTGTTAACTTCGCGGAACCCTTTCAACATTTGCTGGGTTTTTAGTATTTTATCCTCTGGTAATCGGAAAACCATCGAATTGGTATCTATTTCGATGCCCAAAAAGGGCAACACATTACATGGTCCCTCCGTTTTTTCCGGTGACAATGGCACGCCGAATTTGTGTGAGATAGATTTGAATTTTTCTAGTAAGTCGGAGCAGAGATTAGAATTTCTGGGGCCGATGAACAGGAAATCGTTGAGGTAGTGAATAGGGATTTACTGCCTGTTTGTACTGAATTACCCAATCTAGGAAGGTGCTGAATAGCTCGAAATAGTGACATGAGATGGAACATCCCATCAGGAGGCACATGTCGAAGTAATAGTGTTGGTCCACTTTGCAGCCCAGAAGGTGGAAACATTCGGGGTGCACGGGTAGTAAACGGAATGCCGATTCTATGTCGGATTTGGCTAGCAGGGTGCTGGGTCCGGCTGCCCGGACTAATTCTACCGCCTTATCGAAAGACGCGTATGATACAGAAGCTTCTTCTGGGGAAATTGCGTTGTTAACCGAATCTCCCTTTGGGTGAGATAAATGATGGATTAGGCGGTATTTACCGGGTTCCTTTTTTGGAATAATACCTAACGGTGATATTTTGATGTTTTTGAAGGGGAGCGACTTAAAGGGGCCTGCTATCCTACCCAATTCTACCTCCTTTTCAATTTTTTGTCTAAGAATTTGGGGGAATTCGCGAGCTGATTTTAGGTTATCGGATAAGGTTGGCGTTCTTGTTAGCTTAAAGGGAATAAAAAACCCGTCGGAGAATCCCGCCTGCAGCTGCTGAGCCGCTTTCTTATTGGGGTAGAGCTTTAGCCAGGGGGCCATCGTGGTTACGCTCACTGGAGTTCTGCCATGTAGGCGCTTTATATGGCTGACGAGTGCACCTCGACGCTGGGTGTCCCCCCCCCCCCCCGCAAGCGGAGCAATCGTGTCTGAATTTGCATAGCGCGTGGAATCGGCAGTTTCCCTCGTTGAATAGTCAGCAGGCCCCGGGTTTTCGTACGACCACTGAGTTCTGACCTGTGGCTGTGGAGTAATTAGTGGTCCTGCCAGAAAAGGGGGGCTGCTTTTGGGACAGCATCAGTCGCAACCACACGTCAGTCGCTTTAACCCCCCAGCCTAGATTGGGCTGTAGGGCCAGACGCCTGCAGAACTCCTCGTCGTACCGCCACCAGGCTGAACCGCCGTGCGACTTGTACGAACTATATATCATGTCCTGATATATAAACAATTCGGAGCAGCATTCCGGATGTTTCTGGCCCATAATACAGCCCAATACTGCGACTGCCTGGAGCCAATTATTCATGGTTAATCCGATTTTCGATCTCCCTCTATCGAAACCCCTATCGTTGGCTTTATCCACCGTTAGTTGGTCCGCTGATAACAGCGACCATATATCAATATAATCGTTGCTCCAGATTTTCTGTCTCGTTTCCTGATCTATGTGAGCGCCTAGCGGGCTGATCCCACAGAAGAAGGCGTCTTTGTGTAGATTAGCGGATTGTGGTGTTGTATGGTTCACCACTTTTCCGCTCGAATGTGATAAGCTTCCAGGTGTCCGCCGGGAGGAAAAGAAAGAGTTCCTGGCCGGGCACCTGGATTTAACCCCTGTAGGAGTGGCCGTAGGACCCCTCCCCTCTAGTGACCACTGGCTGGCCGAGGGTCTTCTAATTAGTGCATCACTGGGGGGGGGGGAAGTGATGCTAGGAGGGAACTGGCACTGACAACCTTTTCGTGCTGCTCTCTATGGGTGCTCCCCATTCAGAGACGCGCACCTTATGCAGTACCGCGTCTGCCATTTCGGCCACTCTTGCGTGTACTGGGGTGCGAGGCGAGCAGACGTCTGACAGGATGGAAGACAGCTGGAAGACGTGGCCATCATCAGGTGGTTGGGGTTTCAGGGTTTAGGTTGGAACAGGGTCCTGGAAGAGGTGCACAATGGGGTTCGATTGGACAGGCCTCCCGACATTCTGGTTTTGCATGTCGGAGGAAATGACTTGGGAGTTCGCCCTTGTCGCGAGTTAATCTGGGACATTAAGCATGACATGCTATGTTTATTGGTTTCCTTTCGGGACATGTCTTTAGTGTGGTCGGAGATCGTTCCAAGGAGGTCCTGGCGGCATGCCGGGTCGGTGGATAAAATCAATAAGGCCCGCATCAAGGTTAATAGGGCCGTGTCTGGTTTTGTCGCACGGAATGGGGGTTTCGACGTGCGTCATTTTGAGTTGGAGCGGGGTGGTGACCAATTTCTTTTGGGTGATGGCGTTCATCTGAACGCGGTGGTTATTGACTTGTGGGCCCTTGGGCTGCAGTCTGGCATAGCGGTTAAGGTTGGTGGGGTCTCGGGTACTTGAGGGGGTCAAGTATCCTCGTGGTGGCGGGGGGAGGAGTCCTTGGAGTTGGTGCTAAATTGGCCTGGGGGGTCCGTCGGGATACGGATTCTCCAGTTGGTATAAGTTTTGGTTGCGGGTCTGGTGATTTGGGGGAATCTTGGTAACGGTGGGCCAGATTCCTAAGTTGCAAGTGGACAACGGGAACCCTTCGGGATATTTTGGTGCTCTCGAGCCTGTGGGGTAACGGCTGAGAGTAATCTATGGTTGGTCTTTTGTCCACTTGCTTATAATATGGTTAACACCAGATTTTTAGCTTCAAGGACCCCCTCCCCGGATCAGGTTACGGTTAAATGTTGTGTTTGTTTATAATAAAGGCCGCTGTGGCCATTTATATCCAATTTGAGACTCATGTCTTTATTTGGAGGCTGGGAAGGTGAGGGGTCGGAGACCCTTGGGGAAAACACTTATTCACGGTGGTCGACAATACCAATGTCATGTCTCCTTCCACTTGTATCTTCAGTAGGTGAGTTATATTGCTTGGTGTCCAGTTGTCTTTCCAGAATACTTCCTGTTTGCTTCTGAGGCGAGTGTTGGCTTTACTACTTGCTGTCCGGCCATCTGTGGTCAAAGAGGGCAAATCGCCCTCATCACATCCTTTTGTCCCTGAAACCCCAACTCTGCCTATGTCACTTCCTACCTGTCTAGTCAGCCCCCCCTTTTTTTCCAACTTCACCCATTTTGTCACTTCATCCCTACCAGTGTCATGCCCACCTCCCTCAAACCCTGCGTGTCGCATATGGCGGCTACTGTATGTGAGAGTACAGTGTTGTGTGCACAGTATTTGAGAGTGCAGTGTGCACAGTGTGTGAGTGCAGTATTGTGTGCGCAGTATTTGAGAGTGCAGTGTGTGCACAGTGTGAGTGCAGTGGGCGCACAGTGTGTGCAGTGTGTGAGTGCAGTGTTCTGTGCACAGTATGTGAGAGCAGTGTTGTGTACACAGTGAGAGCGCAGTGTTGTGTGCACAGTGTGTGAGAGCGCAGCGTTGTGTGTGCACAGTGTGTGAGTGCATTGTTGTGTGCACAGTGTGTGAGAGTGCAGTGTTGTGTGCACAGTATGTGAGAGCGCAGTGTTGTGTGCACAGTATGTGAGAGCGCAGTGTTGTGTGTGCACAGTGTGTGAGTGCATTGTTGTGTGCACAGTGTGTGAGAGCGCAGTGTTGTGTGCACAGTATGTGAGAGCGCAGTGTTGTGTGCACAGTATGTGAGAGCGCAGTGTTGTGTGCACAGTATGTGAGAGTGCAGTGTTGTGTGCACAGTGTGTGAGAGCGCAGTGTTGTGTTCTCAGTGTGTGAGCGCAGTGTTGTGTTCTCAGTGTGTGAGCGCAGTGTTGTGTTCTCAGTGTGTGAGAGCGCAGTGTTGTGTGCACAGTATGTGAGAGTGCAGTGTTGTGTGCACAGTATGTGAGAGTGCAGTGTTGTGTGCACAGTATGTGAGAGTGCAGTGTTGTGTGCACAGTATGTGTGAGTGCAGTGTTGTGTTCTCCGTGTGTGAGCGCAGTGTTGTGTTCTCAATGTGTGAGCGCAGTGTTGTGTGCACAGTATGTGAGAGTGCAGTGTTGTGTGCACAGTATGTGAGAGTGCAGTGTTGTGTGCACAGTATGTGAGAGTGCAGTGTTGTGTGCACAGTATGTGTGAGTGCAGTGTTGTGTTCTCCGTGTGTGAGCGCAGTGTTGTGTTCTCAATGTGTGAGCGCAGTGTTGTGTGCACAGTATGTGAGAGTGCAGTGTTGTGTGCACAGTATGTGAGAGTGCAGTGTTGTGTGCACAGTATGTGAGAGTGCAGTGTTGTGTGCACAGTATGTGTGAGTGCAGTGTTGTGTTCTCCGTGTGTGAGCGCAGTGTTGTGTTCTCAATGTGTGAGCGCAGTGTTGTGTGCACAGTATGTGAGAGTGCAGTGTTGTGTGCACAGTATGTGAGAGTGCAGTGTTGTGTGCACAGTATGTGAGAGTGCAGTGTTGTGTTCTCAGTGTGTGAGCGCAGTGTTGTGTTCTCAGTGTGTGAGCACAGTGTTGTGTTCTCAGTGTGTGAGAGTGCAGTGTTGTGTTCTCAGTGTGTGAGCGCAGTGTTGTGTTCTCAGTGTGTGAGAGCGCAGTGTTGTGTTCTCAGTGTGTGAGAGTGCAGTGTGTGCACAGTGTGTGAGAGCGCAGTGTTGTGTGCACAGTATGTGAGAGTGCAGTGTTGTGTGCACAGTATGTGAGAGCGCAGTGTTGTGTGCACAGTATGTGAGAGCGCAGTGTTGTGTGCACAGTATGTGAGAGCGCAGTGTTGTGTGCACAGTATGTGAGAGTGCAGTGTTGTGTTCTCAGTGTGTGAGCGCAGTGTTGTGTTCTCAGTGTGTGAGAGTGCAGTGTGTGCACAGTATGTGAGAGTGCAGTGTTGTGTTCTCAGTGTGAGAGCGCAGTGTTGTGTTCTCAGTGTGTGAGCGCAGTGTTGTGTTCTCAGTGTGTGAGCGCAGTGTTGTGTTCTCAGTGTATGAGAGCGCAGTGTTGTGTTCTCAGTGTGTGAGAGCGCAGTGTTGTGTTCTCAGTGTGTGAGCACAGTGTTGTGTTCTCAGTGTGTGAGAGTGCAGTGTTGTGTTCTCAGTGTGTGAGCGCAGTGTTGTGTTCTCAGTGTGTGAGAGCGCAGTGTTGTGTTCTCAGTGTGTGAGAGTGCAGTGTGTGCACAGTGTGTGAGAGCGCAGTGTTGTGTGCACAGTATGTGAGAGTGCAGTGTTGTGTGCACAGTATGTGAGAGCGCAGTGTTGTGTGCACAGTATGTGAGAGCGCAGTGTTGTGTGCACAGTATGTGAGAGCGCAGTGTTGTGTGCACAGTATGTGAGAGTGCAGTGTTGTGTTCTCAGTGTGTGAGCGCAGTGTTGTGTTCTCAGTGTGTGAGAGTGCAGTGTGTGCACAGTATGTGAGAGTGCAGTGTTGTGTTCTCAGTGTGAGAGCGCAGTGTTGTGTTCTCAGTGTGTGAGCGCAGTGTTGTGTTCTCAGTGTGTGAGCGCAGTGTTGTGTTCTCAGTGTATGAGAGCGCAGTGTTGTGTTCTCAGTGTGTGAGAGCGCAGTGTTGTGTTCTCAGTGTGTGAGCGCAGTGTTGTGTTCTCAGTGTGTGAGCGCAGTGTTGTGTTCTCAGTGTGTGAGCGCAGTGTTGTGTTCTCAGTGTGTGAGCGCAGTGTTGTGTTCTCAGTGTGTGAGTGCAGTGTTGTGTTCTCAGTGTGTGAGCGCAGTGTTGTGTTCTCAGTGTGTGAGTGCAGTGTTGTGTTCTCAGTGTGTGAGTGCAGTGTTGTGTTCTCAGTGTGTGAGAGCGCAGTGTTGTGTTCTCAGTGTGTGAGTGCAGTGTTGTGTTCTCAGTGTGTGAGCGCAGTGTTGTGTTCTCAGTGTGTGAGTGCAGTGTTGTGTTCTCAGTGTGTGAGAGCGCAGTGTTGTGTTCTCAGTGTGTGAGTGCAGTGTTGTGTTCTCAGTGTGTGAGTGCAGTGTTGTGTTCTCAGTGTGTGAGAGCGCAGTGTTGTGTTCTCAGTGTGTGAGAGCGCAGTGTTGTGTTCTCAGTGTGTGAGCGCAGTGTTGTGTTCTCAGTGTGTGAGAGTGCAGTGTGTGCACAGTATGTGAGAGCGCAGTGTTGTGTGTACGGTGTGTTGCTATGGACATGGAATAGGAGGAGGCCACATTAATTCTCCTTGGGGGCTCAGGTTTGTGGGGCGCACGTTTCACTGTCATGGTGACAAATGACAGGGGGTTCATGGAGCCGCGTCTGCAGAACACGAGCTCTGGCTCTCATTTCTCGCTAATGAAGGATCTGCTGTAATTTGTTTGTCTCTGATACAATTATGTAAATAAAGGCTGGAAGATTCTCTGTGATTGCAAGGAGATAATTCATCACCGCGAGGCTCCGCGCCCTATTCATCGTCTTGCCGTTATGTATCTTTCCAGTGATATAATGGAATTGTGCAGTGTAACATAAAACGACTTGTCCAGTTCTGCTCAATAATGAAGCTTCGCAATCATCTCTGCAGCCAAACTGATAGCACCTAGTGCCGAGTGCTGGAGGACAAGTGTCATGTAGTCTGAAAATGACCATTGATGGGAAGGAAATGTCCTGTACGTAATGCATCTCAGCTTTAGCTCCAGGAATGTTCTATTCAGCAACTGTATAATTGGATGGTGTCAGGAAATAGGAAGAAGTTCTGATTACTTCCATTACACATACAGAGCTCTCAGCTGCAGTTTCCGCTGCCTGCCCACACAAGGCCTGTATTCTAAGCCACTCTTTCTCCCTCCCCCAGCTATATGGTGGAAATGTGAGACTAGCTGCCAACTCCGCTGAGAAATTTTTATGGCTTCAAAGTGAAAGTACAAGTAGAAGCACATGGGAAAAAAAAAACAGGTTTCTTTGTCCTTGCAAATGTAAATATCATAGCACTGATTGATGATAGAAGTGGGACAAATACATTTTTGACATGTGCTTCGGTAGAACTATCAGCCAGTGAGTTTTCTAGGTTCCAGAACCAGCACAATTGAGAAATGGATTACTACGGAACTGAGTCACCCATCTACCCTATGTCTATACTTAATAGAATCCCTATGACACGCTGGGCATAACAACACAGGGGTCGTCTTTCTACAAGGTTCCTACGCCAAGATATGTGAGATGATGGGTTTTCATAATGATAAGACAGGGGAGTATCCAGCCTCTAAGTGAGGTCGCCACAGGGGGAGGGCTTTGGTTTTAGGCTAGGAAATAACTGAGTGAAGCAGGAGTCTTCACGTGCCTTTCTCTAGGGTCTAGCTGCTATACAGGAGTGATGTATCTGGATATATGCTCGTCCTTCCCCCACAGCACTCGGTCAGCAATCAGATGATATGACATAATGAAATGTAAGTGATTTTTCAATGTTAATCCCATTTTATTTGTAATTATGTTGTACATATGATATTTGTCTTCTTTATAATATATTTTATACCTCTGTAAACACTGCCTACCTTTTTTGGAGTAAAATATAAAATTACTAGCTTCTCTCTCCTTGCTCTATAATGTACAGTCACGTCCTCTGAAGTGAATTATGCTATTAATCTGGGTTAGCTCCAGATTCATTAATAGTTAAGGAATCGGAGCTGGTGGCAGCGGATTTTTCCTGCGCGGTTGGGAGTCTTTGTAGCGACCAGCGGCGATGATATTGTTCCCGCCTGAGTGGGATTAGTTATATCGCCCTCGCTGCAGCATGCCCAATAGCCAGTACATAGGAGGCAGCCTTTCTGGCGACTAATTACCCTAGGTGCAGTACCCTGACTGACCTGAGGGTAAGAGGGGCGCCGGAGAGCTGCAAGTTCCAAACTGGAATTGGGAATTGGGATATAGATAAATACCCTTCAGAAAGAACCAGGGGCAACCAAACAACCCCAGGTCATGACAAATTGGTGTGATTGGTGGGGATGATAACGGTATTCTGCCCATGAACCGTGACAGATGGTCAGAAAGAAAAACTTTGGATTATATGTGACACAAGAATGCTTTATACTTAATATACCGGTCGCTATCTGTCATTCTTTGGCATGAAGCAGACTTTTGTATCAATTGTTAGTTGGGTGCCAGATCATAGAATCCTACAATGTTAGAGTTGGAAGGGACCTCCGGGGTCCTCAGGACCACCACGGTCATCATGTCCAACCTCCTGTTCAATGCAGGAGTCACTAAACCATCCCAGACAGATGTCTGTCCGGCCTCTAATAATAGATATTAGAATGATCTGTGTATTGTGTGTCAGATATAGAATGCTCCATGTATTATATGTAAAATACTCTATGTGTTGTGTTGTGTGTCATATGTAAAATGCTCCGTGCATCTTATCTCAGATGTAGAATGCTCCGTGTGCCAGGTATCAGATATAGAATTCTCTGTGTGCCGGGTATCAGATGTAGAATGCTCCGTGCATCATGTATCAGATGTAAAGTGCTCTGTGTGCCAGGTATCAGATATAGAATTTTCCATGTGCTAGGTATCAGATGAAAAATGCTTAATGTACCAGGTATCAGATGTATAATGCTCCGTATGCCATGTGTTTTGTATCAGATATAGAATGTCCCGCGTGTTTTGCATCATATGTAGAATGCTCCGTGTGTTTTGTATCAGATGTAGAATGCTCAGTGTGTTTTGTATCAGATGTGGAATGCTCCGTGTGTTTTGTGTCACATGTAGAATGTTCCGTGTTTTGAATCAGATGTAAATTGCTCCGTGTGCCCATTATCAGGTGTAGAATGTTCCATGTGTTTTGTGTCAGATGTAGAATTCTGTGTGCCAGGTATCACATGTGGAATGCTCCGTGTGTTTTGTATCACATATAGAATGATTCCTGTGTTTTGTAACAGATGTAGAATGCTCTGTGTGTTTTTAATAAGATGTAGAATGCTCCCTGTGTTTTGTATCAGATGTAGAATGCTCTGTGTGTTTTGTATCAGATGTAGAATGCTCTGTGTGTTGTGTATCAGATGTAGAATGCTCCTTGTGTTTTGTAACAGATGTAGAATGCTGCCTGTGTTTTGTAACAGATGTAGAATGTTCTGTGTGTTTTGTAACTGATGTAGAATGTTCTGTGTTTTATAACAGATGTAGAATGTTCTGTGTGTTTTGTATAAGATGTAGAATGCTCCATGTGTTTTGTAACAGATGTAGAATGCTCCCTGTGTTTTGTATCAGATGTAGAATGCTCCCTGTGTTTTGTATCAGATGTAGAATGTTCTGTGTGTTTTGTAACAGATGTAGAATGTTCTGTGTGTTTTTTAACAGATGTAGAATGCTCTGTGTGTTTTGTAACAGATGTAGAATGCTCCCTGTGTTTTGTAACAGATGTAGAATGTTCTGTGTGTTTTGTAACAGATGTAGAATGTTCTGTGTTTTATAACAGATGTAGAATGTTCTGTGTGTTTTGTATAAGATGTAGAATGCTCCATGTGTTTTGTAACAGATGTAGAATGCTCCCTGTGTTTTGTGTCAGATGTAGAATGCTCCCTGTGTTTTGTATCAGATGTAGAATGTTCTGTGTGTTTTTTAACAGATGTAGAATGTTCTGTGTGTTTTTTAACAGATGTAGAATGCTCTGTGTGTTTTGTATCAGATGTAGAATGCTCTGTGTGTTTTGTAACAGATGTAGAATGTTCTGTGTTTTATAACAGATGTAGAATGTTCTGTGTGTTTTGTATAAGATGTAGAATGCTCCATGTGTTTTGTAACAGATGTAGAATGCTCCATGTGTTTTGTAACAGATGTAGAATGCTCTGTGTGTTTTGTAACAGATGTAGAATGCTCCCTGTGTTTTGTATCAGGTGTAGAATGCTCCATGTGTTTTGTAACAGATGTAGAATGCTCTGTGTGTTTTGTAACAGATGTAGAATGCTCCCTGTGTTTTGTAACAGATGTAGAATGTTCTGTGTGTTTTGTAACAGATGTAGAATGTTCTGTGTTTTGTAACAGATGTAGAATGTTCTGTGTTTTGTATAAGATGTAGAAGGCTCCATGTGTTTTGTAACAGATGTAGAATGCTCCCTGTGTTTTGTATCAGATGTAGAATGTTCTGTGTGTTTTGTAACAGATGTAGAATGCTCTGTGTGTTTTGTAACAGATGTAGAATGCTCTGTGTGTTTTGTAACAGATGTAGAATGCTCTGTGTGTTTTGTATCACATGTAGAACGTTTTGCTTGTGATCAGTCAATCACTTGTACTATATACAGCATTACTGTATTATTGTTGTATGTAGCAAAAATCATGATCTATGAACGCTGACCATGAGCTGGCATTCACAGGCATACCGACATGAAAGGGACAGGGGTCCACAGCAGACTCCTGGCTCTTATGGCAACCAATCGGCCCCCACAATTTTCGATGGGTGGTTAGAGCAGTTCCCCCAGGTTGCTCGCTTTAGATGCCGCTGTCAGAGATGGTCAGCGGGATTTAACAGGTTAACAAGTGCAGGCAAAGCTCCGCTCCGTGCGCAGCTATTAGATGAAGATGATGGACGATTTCTCTATATTGTGACTTTCGCAGGACGGTATATATGTGTCAGGCAGCAGCGCAGTATACATGTTGTTGGCAGGTATCTTGCCGTCCTCTGCCGGCTGCTGTGAGGATACTGTTTGTTCTGCTTTGTGTCGGCTCATAAATGATAAATTGTTGGTATTGTTCTGTGTTAGAAGCAGATGATTGTGCGCAGCTTCAGAATGGAGGAGGACATGGACATGCTGAGGAGAGAAGGTCACCAATCCATGGTGTTATTGTGCAGAGCACTTACTACCTGGCACGGAAGATCACCAAGCCAGGACAGAGACACCATTGTGGAGGCCGGTAACGAGAAAGCAATTAACATCCTCTTCTCCTGGCACCCAGAAACTCGCATTATCTCAGTATTGATGAGCCTGGCACCATGGCCTGACAGCACACTACGGTCATATCCTGCCAAAGCGCTAGGCCCGTGACGTCAGTCCCTCTGCCCTGCCTGATGACGAGAGCTCAACACTGAATGCTTCTCCAGGTTCTCTCATTCTACAGAAGCGGCCATAAAGTCCTCACACAGCCCGCTCCAACCACTTCAAGACAGAGGAATAGCTAGGGTGGTGGTTCAGTGATGGCAAAACTTCTTAGTGGTCCCTAACCAGATGACCCTGATTACAACTGTGGTGGCACCTCTTAATAGTGGATGTACGAGAACCTCAGCAGACGACCGCGCTGTTACTGAAAATAATCTCTATACAAAGACTAGCACTGATATTACCGCCTTATGGTGACAATATAGTGGTAGATACCAGTCCTACAGAACATACACTCACCGGCCACTTTATTAGGTACACCTGTCCAACTTCTTGTTAACACTTAATTTCTAATCAGCCAATCACATGGCGGCAACTCAGTGCATTTAGGCATGTAGACATGGTCAAGACAATCTCCTGCAGTTCAAACCAAGCATCAGTATGGGGAAGAAAGGTGATTTGAGTGCCTTTGAACGTGGCATGGTTGTTGGTGCCAGAAGGGCTGGTCTGAGTATTTCAGAAACTGCTGATCTACTGGGATTTTCACGCACAACCATCTCTAGGGTTTACAGAGAATGGTCCGAAAAAGATAAAAAATCCAGTGAGCGGCAGTTCTGTGGGCGGAAATGCCTTGTTGATGCCAGAGGTCAGAGGAGAATGGGCAGACTGGTTCGAGCTGATAGAAAGGCAACAGTGACTCAAATCGCCACCCGTTACAACCAAGGTAGGCCTAAGAGCATCTCTGAACGCACAGTGCGTCGAACTTTGAGGCAGATGGGCTACAGCAGCAGAAGACCACACCGGGTACCACTCCTTTCAGCTAAGAACAGGAAACTGAGGCTACAATTTGTACAAGCTCATCGAAATTGGACAGTAGAAGATTGGAAAAACGTTGCTTGGTCTGATGAGTCTCGATTTCTGCTGCGACATTCGGATGGTAGGGTCAGAATTTGGCGTAAACAACATGAAAGCATGGATCCATCCTGCCTTGTATGGAGCATCTTTGGGATGTGCAGCCGACAAATCTGCGGCAACTGTGTGATGCCATCATGTCAATATGGACCAAAATCTCTGAGGAATGCTTCCAGCACCTTGTTGAATCTATGCCACGAAGAATTGAGGCAGTTCTGAAGGCAAAAGGGGGTCCAACCCGTTACTAGCATGGTGTACCTAATAAAGTGGCCGGTGAGTGTATAAGGTTACAGCACAGACTCATCGGACTTCTCACGTTTCCTGCACTGTCCCCATCTATCTCCAACCTGCAGGACCCCCTCATCCTGCCGATACCCCAATACTGAGCCTCTTCCATATGTGTCCCTGTCACAGTTCACACCGTGCTGCCAACAATATGTCACAGATCCCAACAATATGTCAGGGATCCCGGGGAGGATACCTGTATCGTCCCCACTACTCACACCGGGGTTGTTTGATTGCCCCTGTTTCCTTCTGAAGGGGATTTATCTATAAATCCCAGGGAGCTGCAAGTTCCAAATCGGAAATGGGAAGTGGGATATAGATAAATTGCCTTCAGAAGGAACATGGGGCAATCAAACAACCCCGGTTTGTGACAAATTGGTGTGAGCAGTGGAGACGATACAGGTATCTTCCTCGAGATCCCTGACATAGTGTTGGGATCCGTGACATATTGTTAGCAGCACGGGTGTGATCCATGACAAGACTACCAGCAGATAAAGTACAAAAAACTCTGCAAATGGTAGAAGATTTCTACGGAGCTAAAAAAGTCACCCTCCAACAAATGCAGTCCCTGCTAGGTTTTCTCAATTTTGTTGCTGCGTAATGGTTGCGGGCAGAGCCATTTCACGCCGATTATCGCTGGCAACGAAGGGCATCTCCCAGCCAGGCCATAGAATCAGGCTTACTCGCACACTGAAGGAAGACTTGCGAGTCTGGAGAACATTCCTAAATTCCTACAATGGTCATACTTGCGTAATGTCTTGAGAAACGCTAAGGAAAGATTTAGGACTAGAAGCGGGAGGAAATGTCAGAGACAGTTTTGTGGCAAGCTTCGGGAGCCAATGGTGCAAAGGCAGCTGGCCAGCATTATGGACCACAGCCAGCTGGGGCCACGACCCAGCCCTGCTAGAAGTCTTTGCAATAGTGGCAGCAGTCGAGCTCTGGGGCGCAGAACTAGAGAACAGAAACATCAGATTTTTAACTAAATACCCAGGAACCGCAAAGGTCTTAAACAGCATGTCTTCTGCATTCCCACCTTTACTCACTCTCCGGCGCCACCTGGCATTACTATGCTTAAAGCACAACATCTGGTGTCATGCCACAGTAATGTCGGCTGTCGATGATAACATCGTTAACTCCCTGTTATCTTCCAATTGGCAGGCCTTCAAAGCCTATCTCCCCAACGTGCAACCATCGGGCGTCCAGTGTCCAGCACTCCTTTTGGACACGGTAGCCAAACAATGATGCCATTGATCCGCACTTCATTGACACCGGCTACCTGGCAGGTTTACGGTAAGGGGTGGGACAAGTGGTGCTCCTTAATTCAGGGAAGACCGGTCAATAGGTGCGATCGGGCGAGATGTGAGGTTTCGGTAGAACTCTTGAATCAGCTCAGTCAAAGAGGCGTGTCAGGAACATCGGCGAAGCATCACCTATCTGGAATAACCTTTTTCTTCCAGCTAATGGGGTGGGCGGACGTAACGAAATAGTTTTTCATCAAACAAGCCTTTAAAGGCTGGAACCGGCTCCAACCTAGTCAAGAATGTCGTCGTCCCATTTCATTGAGGCTATTGCACGATATTATCACAATTTCTCCATCGGTGTGCACGTCCCAATGCGAGTCGATCCTTGCATCGGCTGCTTTTTTCGGAGCACTATGCATTAGCGAGCTGGTGCCGTGGTCAAAAACTTCATTGGAAGGCGGTTTAATCAACGAAGACCTTGTCATATGCATATGCATTAGGGTGCGCAAATCTAAATGCGACCCCACCGGTAGAAGGACGTGGGTCCTCGTCAATTCATCGGATGGTCCCGTATGCCCACTTAACATCGTCAGACACTATAAGACTGTAATAAGACACACAAATAGATTCTTTCTGGCACATACTGACAGGTCCCCCCTTACTAAAATATCAGTTTCACGCAATTTTTAAACAGTGCCTAGAAGCAGACGGCGAAGATCCAAAGGAGTACGGGACACATTCTTTCCGAATATGAGCCGCCACAGAAGCAGCTAAGGCTGGTGTTCCAGAGGCCGAAGTGCAGCGAATGGGTCGATGGAAATCCGCATGCTTTGCCAGATATATGTAGCCCCCCACTGCCGCAGGGCCGAGGGGTACCCGGTACCGGGCCTCTGAGTCTCTGCTCTGGGGTTGTCACGGTGGCTAGGCCCGGTCCGTGACCCTGCTGAGGGGCGTACAGTAATAGATGTGGATGGTGGTGGTGCGGTGCAGTAAATAACGAGGACACCAGGTTGCAGTCTCTTTACCGAAGATCTCTGGGTCCTCAGTCCGGAATACGGTTCACCAGGCTGCGCAAGTCCGGCCGGTCCAATGGCACCTCCAGAGTTCTCTTTGCAGGTGGAAATCTGTGCCTTCCTGCTAGCGCTATGTGTTGTGGTCCTCCCCTGCTGTGCTTACGGGATAGTACCCCACAACTGTTGTGTCTGTTTCTGATGTTCCCTCACAACTCGTTCGGATGATGTTCTTCTCCTCCGTCCCTCCCTGATGTTCTGGTTAGGACGGCACCCATATGACGAGTAGGCTCGGAGCTCTTCCGGGACCCTAGAGTCGCCCCTCTCCTAGTGCGCCCCCCATGTCTTCATAGGTGATGTATGTGAGACAGCCCGCCTGAGACTGACTGTCCTGCCGTTGGTTTGAAGTATTGCTTGGAGCTAGATATATAAATACTTCCTTGGCGTTCCGGCCGCCGGTTGTGCGCCTCAGTAGGATGTTGCCTCGGTCTTACAGCACGACTCCTACTGGTATTTCTCCTCTTGCTTTGATCTCGTTTCTCACTCAGCACAATATATCTCGCTTCTAATCCTTTCTTAGGGCACCGCCGCTATGCTGAGCAGGCACGGTCCCGTGACGTTCTTCCTTGTTGCCAGGCCTCTGTCAGGGTCCCAAACCTGACAGGGACCCTACCGAATCTTCCCCCACAACACCCTCTGCCACAAGGTGTTGCCTGGTTCCAACCCAGTCAGCTTTTTTCTCTAACTTCCTGCCTGACCCCCAGTTTTACCAGTATGTGAGGAGTGGCCTAATGAATAGTACCCTTAGCTCCCCCTGGAGGCCCGACTGTGAAATGTATTGGTGTCTGTGATACCTGGTCAGATGAACTCCTTCAGTGCCATCAGACGTACCATAGCCCCCCTTAGCGGCGGAGCCACAGTACTGCAACGACCAGGACTCTGGGGCGCTGCACTCCCCCCCGGTTAAATCCAGTACTCCGGGACTGGGAAGAAAACAACAATACAGGTTAGCAAAAGACATACAATTTTTGTGAGTGCAATAACAATAAGCATATTTGAACAGAGCTTCCCTTTATGGGAGGTGAGGACACTTGAACGTTACAAACATGGTTAAATATTTTTAAATAACTTTTCTTACCCAACCGGGTATTCTACTAAGTGCAAAATTTTTAAACATTAATGTAACATCGCCTTTAAGGATGTACACTCTGAATCCACTAAAGACCTTCTTATAACACATTATAAGGCAATTAACTTCATTCTCCTTCTTTAAATCTGCAGGACTGCCTGTCCTAACGGCTCCAGACCTACTGCCTCTCCTTTCTTTACAGGACCGCCCCGTTCAGCCCGGGCCTACTGCCCTTCCACCACTATACACAGTATAGAACATATCATTTTTCCTTCAGTTTAGGATCAACAGGCCATCTCTATATGGCTCCTAGGAGGACTCACCACTAACCCCTACGGGTTCACTTTCTGTCCTCATTCTTCCATCAACGTTATCAAACATTTCTTACAGCCAACTAGTTAGGTACACATAACTTTTACATGTCAACATTATTACTTTCTTTCAAGGCATCATTATCACTTTACTGTTTTAAGGCAGTATTACTCGTAAGTACACAAGTGAACATCCCCTTTAAGAGGGGACCAAGTCTTTATGAGGTAGCACATCTTCTCAAGCTACCAGTCCATACTCGGCAAAGGCTCCGGTGCGGTATCTTCTCAAAGAGTCCTTCTTTAAGTAAAACCAGTAGGAAGCAACTTTAAGAAGGTGCAAACTATTTACAAGCAGTTTGTATCATGCACTGTTCATGATTCCAGCAGTTCTTTTCAACAGGAAACAAAAAGTAGAAAAATAACCAAAAAGCAATAGGGATCCCGGGTCAACTAAGGGATCCCTTTAAGAGTTAACCCTGGACGGGTTTTAGCAATAATATAGCAGCAAAAACAAACTGTTTGAAGAACTATTTACAATCATTAAGAGTTTTAAGATCTTACTCTTGTGGTGCAGAAGGTGGTTTCCTATCCCCGGCCGAGGCAGCACCTGTGCTGGTAGTTGGTCTCTCAGGTGCCATCAGATCAGCCGGTGTCTGGATTTGAAGGCTAATCCTGCTTGCAAGCTCGGCGGCTGCTACAAGGCGGACGGTGGTGATAGTTAGGGTTGAGCGACTTTCATTTTTTTAAGATCGAGTAGGGTTTTGGGAAACCCGATTTTGTCCAGAGTCGAGTCGAGTGCAGTCGGCCGATTATCGCTAAAAGTCGGGGATCGACCGAAACACGAAACCCAATGCAAGTCAATGAGGAAGCATAGTCGGCAGTGAGTGGAGGCCAGGAAAACACCTACAGTGCCCATTTTAATGCCAAAAACATCCATTCTTGTTTCTGAAGCTTGCCAATCTTAATTAACTGTATAATAATAGTTGGGCATAGGGAATTGGGGGAAAGTTGTGGGGGGAGTAGGGCTGGCTCAAGTTTTTCGTGGGCCCAGGAAATGCGGACTACGTCACGGCGGTGTTGCAGGGAAAGGTAAGTATTTAAAAGTTGCAAGTGCTGTGATCCTGAGCAAGCAGGGGGGGGCCCACTCGTTCGCATTGCCACTGGCACAGGGCCCCTCAAAGTACGGCGGTGTGTTTGCATGGCGGGGGCGCCTCCCACCAGCAGCGACACTTTTGCGTACTCTGAGGGGCCCTGTGCCAGTGACGTCGCCAACGAGTATGCCCCCCCACCTGATGAAGGAACCTGCACTTTCATCTGCACCTTCCTCTTTGTCCCTGTGTAAGGTGGTATAACATGCGGGAAGGGGAACCTTACTTTCAGCAGGGTCAGATTCTGGCTGTGTAGAGTATAAGGGGAATGTAGTGGTCTAGGTCAATGTACCAGCAGACTCATTTAGCAGTGGCTGGGCAATGGGCAGGATGAGGAGGAAACAGATATAGGGCCAAAGAATAAAGTAGGCTACATGCAGTTCAAAATTGGTAACAGGACTAAACAGGCGGCATTGCTTTGTTCAGTGGAGTAGCAAACCCAAGAGCAGCAGACACTGTTTCAAGGGCCTAACCACACTAGTAGGCCAAATGCAGTTTAATATCTGATAGTATAGGGCGAAAGCCAGAATGTGGAAGCTCAGCTTTGTTCAGTTGAGGACAACACCAGGGAGGGGCAGACACCTTTAGTAGGCCGGAAAAGCCTATTGCATTTTTTAAAATGGTAATTTGGAGCAGAAGGTTGAAGCTCAGCTTTATTTAGTTGAGGGCAACACCAGGGAGGGGCAGAAGCCGTTAGTAGGCCCTAACCACCATTTTTTTTTTTTAAAACCACTTAATGAGAGCCGGAAGGTTGAAGCTCAGCTTTATTTAGTTGAGGACAACACCAGGCAGGGGCACACAGACAGACACCTTTAGTAGGCCGGAAAAGCCTATTGCATTTTTTAAAATGGTAATTTGGAGCAGAAGGTTGAAGCTCAGCTTTATTTAGTTGAGGGCAACACCAGGGAGGGGCAGAAGCCGTTAGTAGGCCCTAACCACCATTTTTTTTTTTTAAAACCACTTAATGAGAGCCGGAAGGTTGAAGCTCAGCTTTATTTAGTTGAGGACAACACCAGGCAGGGGCACACAGACAGACACCTTTAGTAGGCCGGAAAAGCCTATTGCATTTTTTAAAATGGTAATTTGGAGCAGAAGGTTGAAGCTCAGCTTTATTTAGTTGAGGGCAACACCAGGGAGGGGCAGAAGCCGTTAGTAGGCCCTAACCACCATTTTTTTTTTTTAAAACCACTTAATGAGAGCCGGAAGGTTGAAGCTCAGCTTTATTTAGTTGAGGACAACACCAGGCAGGGGCACACAGACAGACACCTTTAGTAGGCCGGAAAAGCCTATTGCATTTTTTAAAATGGTAATTTGGAGCAGAAGGTTGAAGCTCAGCTTTATTTAGTTGAGGACAACACCAGGCAGGGGCACACAGACAGACACCTTTAGTAGGCCGGAAAAGCCTATTGCATTTTTTAAAATGGTAATTTGGAGCAGAAGGTTGAAGCTCAGCTTTATTTAGTTGAGGGCAACACCAGGGAGGGGCAGAAGCCGTTAGTAGGCCCTAACCACCATTTTTTTTTTTTAAAACCACTTAATGAGAGCCGGAAGGTTGAAGCTCAGCTTTATTTAGTTGAGGACAACACCAGGCAGGGGCACACAGACAGACACCTTTAGTAGGCCGGAAAAGCCTATTGCATTTTTTAAAATGGTAATTTGGAGCAGAAGGTTGAAGCTCAGCTTTATTTAGTTGAGGGCAACACCAGGGAGGGGCAGAAGCCGTTAGTAGGCCCTAACCACCATTTTTTTTTTTTAAAACCACTTAATGAGAGCCGGAAGGTTGAAGCTCAGCTTTATTTAGTTGAGGACAACACCAGGCAGGGGCACACAGACAGACATCTTTAGTAGGCCGGAAAAGCCTATTGCATTTTTTAAAATGGTAATTTGGAGCAGAAGGTTGAAGCTCAGCTTTATTTAGTTGAGGACAACACCAGGCAGGGGCACACAGACAGACACCTTTAGTAGGCCAGAAAAGCCTATTGCATTTTTTAAAATGGTAATTTGGAGCAGAAGGTTGAAGCTCAGCTTTATTTAGTTGAGGGCAACACCAGGGAGGGGCAGAAGCCGTTAGTAGGCCCTAACCACCATTTTTTTTTTTTAAAACCACTTAATGAGAGCCGGAAGGTTGAAGCTCAGCTTTATTTAGTTGAGGACAACACCAGGCAGGGGCACACAGACAGACACCTTTAGTAGGCCGGAAAAGCCCATTGCATTTTTTAAAATGGTAATTTGGAGCAGAAGGTTAAAGCTCAGCTTTATTTAGTTGAGGGCAACACCAGGGAGGGGCAGAAGCCGTTAGTAGGCCCTAACCACCATTTTTTTTTTTTAAAACCACTTAATGAGAGCCGGAAGGTTGAAGCTCAGCTTTATTTAGTTGAGGACAACACCAGGCAGGGGCACACAGACAGACACCTTTAGTAGGCCGGAAAAGCCTATTGCATTTTTTAAAATGGTAATTTGGAGCAGAAGGTTGAAGCTCAGCTTTATTTAGTTGAGGACAACACCAGGCAGGGGCACACAGACAGACACCTTTAGTAGGCCGGAAAAGCCTATTGCATTTTTTAAAATGGTAATTTGGAGCAGAAGGTTGAAGCTCAGCTTTATTTAGTTGAGGACAACACCAGGCAGGGGCACACAGACAGACACCTTTAGTAGGCCGGAAAAGCCTATTGCATTTTTTAAAATGGTAATTTGGAGCAGAAGGTTGAAGCTCAGCTTTATTTAGTTGAGGGCAACACCAGGGAGGGGCAGAAGCCGTTAGTAGGCCCTAACCACCATTTTTTTTTTTTAAAACCACTTAATGAGAGCCGGAAGGTTGAAGCTCAGCTTCATTTAGTTGAGGACAACACCAGGCAGGGGCACACAGACAGACACCTTTAGTAGGCCGGAAAAGCCTATTGCATTTTTTAAAATGGTAATTTGGAGCAGAAGGTTGAAGCTCAGCTTTATTTAGTTGAGGACAACACCAGGCAGGGGCACACAGACAGACACCTTTAGTAGGCCGGAAAAGCCTATTGCATTTTTTAAAATGGTAATTTGGAGCAGAAGGTTGAAGCTCAGCTTTATTTAGTTGAGGGCAACACCAGGGAGGGGCAGAAGCCGTTAGTAGGCCCTAACCACCATTTTTTTTTTTTAAAACCACTTAAAGAGAGCCGGAAGGTTGAAGCTCAGCTTTATTTAGTTGAGGACAACACCAGGCAGGGGCACACAGACAGACACCTTTAGTAGGCCGGAAAAGCCTATTGCATTTTTTAAAATGGTAATTTGGAGCAGAAGGTTGAAGCTCAGCTTTATTTAGTTGAGGGCAACACCAGGGAGGGGCAGAAGCCGTTAGTAGGCCCTAACCACCATTTTTTTTTTTTAAAACCACTTAATGAGAGCCGGAAGGTTGAAGCTCAGCTTTATTTAGTTGAGGACAACACCAGGCAGGGGCACACAGACAGACACCTTTAGTAGGCCGGAAAAGCCTATTGCATTTTTTAAAATGGTAATTTGGAGCAGAAGGTTGAAGCTCAGCTTTATTTAGTTGAGGACAACACCAGGCAGGGGCACACAGACAGACACCTTTAGTAGGCCGGAAAAGCCTATTGCATTTTTTAAAATGGTAATTTGGAGCAGAAGGTTGAAGCTCAGCTTTATTTAGTTGAGGACAACACCAGGCAGGGGCACACAGACAGACACCTTTAGTAGGCCGGAAAAGCCTATTGCATTTTTTAAAATGGTAATTTGGAGCAGAAGGTTGAAGCTCAGCTTTATTTAGTTGAGGGCAACACCAGGGAGGGGCAGAAGCCGTTAGTAGGCCCTAACCACCATTTTTTTTTTTTAAAACCACTTAATGAGAGCCGGAAGGTTGAAGCTCAGCTTTATTTAGTTGAGGACAACACCAGGCAGGGGCACACAGACAGACACCTTTAGTAGGCCGGAAAAGCCTATTGCATTTTTTAAAATGGTAATTTGGAGCAGAAGGTTGAAGCTCAGCTTTATTTAGTTGAGGGCAACACCAGGGAGGGGCAGAAGCCGTTAGTAGGCCCTAACCACCATTTTTTTTTTTTAAAACCACTTAATGAGAGCCGGAAGGTTGAAGCTCAGCTTTATTTAGTTGAGGACAACACCAGGCAGGGGCACACAGACAGACACCTTTAGTAGGCCGGAAAAGCCTATTGCATTTTTTAAAATGGTAATTTGGAGCAGAAGGTTGAAGCTCAGCTTTATTTAGTTGAGGACAACACCAGGCAGGGGCACACAGACAGACACCTTTAGTAGGCCGGAAAAGCCTATTGCATTTTTTAAAATGGTAATTTGGAGCAGAAGGTTGAAGCTCAGCTTTATTTAGTTGAGGGCAACACCAGGGAGGGGCAGAAGCCGTTAGTAGGCCCTAACCACCATTTTTTTTTTTTAAAACCACTTAATGAGAGCCGGAAGGTTGAAGCTCAGCTTTATTTAGTTGAGGACAACACCAGGCAGGGGCACACAGACAGACACCTTTAGTAGGCCGGAAAAGCCTATTGCATTTTTTAAAATGGTAATTTGGAGCAGAAGGTTGAAGCTCAGCTTTATTTAGTTGAGGGCAACACCAGGGAGGGGCAGAAGCCGTTAGTAGGCCCTAACCACCATTTTTTTTTTTTAAAACCACTTAATGAGAGCCGGAAGGTTGAAGCTCAGCTTTATTTAGTTGAGGACAACACCAGGCAGGGGCACACAGACAGACACCTTTAGTAGGCCGGAAAAGCCTATTGCATTTTTTAAAATGGTAATTTGGAGCAGAAGGTTGAAGCTCAGCTTTATTTAGTTGAGGGCAACACCAGGGAGGGGCAGAAGCCGTTAGTAGGCCCTAACCACCATTTTTTTTTTTTAAAACCACTTAATGAGAGCCGGAAGGTTGAAGCTCAGCTTTATTTAGTTGAGGACAACACCAGGCAGGGGCACACAGACAGACACCTTTAGTAGGCCGGAAAAGCCTATTGCATTTTTTAAAATGGTAATTTGGAGCAGAAGGTTGAAGCTCAGCTTTATTTAGTTGAGGACAACACCAGGCAGGGGCACACAGACAGACACCTTTAGTAGGCCGGAAAAGCCTATTGCATTTTTTAAAATGGTAATTTGGAGCAGAAGGTTGAAGCTCAGCTTTATTTAGTTGAGGACAACACCAGGCAGGGGCACACAGACAGACACCTTTAGTAGGCCGGAAAAGCCTATTGCATTTTTTAAAATGGTAATTTGGAGCAGAAGGTTGAAGCTCAGCTTTATTTAGTTGAGGGCAACACCAGGGAGGGGCAGAAGCCGTTAGTAGGCCCTAACCACCATTTTTTTTTTTTAAAACCACTTAATGAGAGCCGGAAGGTTGAAGCTCAGCTTTATTTAGTTGAGGGCAACACCAGGGAGGGGCAGAAGCCGTTAGTAGGCCCTAACCAAAGTTGAAGGCCAAATGCAGTTTAATTTCTGATACTATAGGCCGAAAGCCAGAAGGTGGAAGCTCCGATTTAGACAGTGGAGGACAATTTGAATTAGGGACTGCAGACAGACTTAGTAGGCTGTCCCCTGTGGACCATGCATCCACCACATTAACCCATTGCGCCGTAATGGACACGTAATCTTCCGTGGCCATGCCTACAGGTCCATGCGTCTGTTGTCAGGTGCACCTTTGTACTCACAGATTGCCAGAGTGCATGGACAATGCGGTCTTCTACATGCTGGTGGAGGGTTGGGATGGCTTTTCTCGCAAAAGAAGTGTCGACTGGTTAGCTTGTAGCGTGGTACAGCGTAGTCCATCATGGCCTTATTAATAGTAAATAAAATATATAACTAGGCTCTATGAACTTTTAAATAGGTTCCAGGGGTACACGGGCAGCATTGGTGTGGTCAGTGGAGGAGTATTGCAAGTAGGGGCTGCAGACAGGCTATCAAAGGCCTAAAATAACAAACAGTAGGCAGTCATGGCAGTTTTACATCGGTTACATGGATACACAGGCAGGCACTCCAGGCAGCATTGTGGTCAGTGGAGGAGTATTGCAAGTAGGGGCCGCAGACAGGCTATCAAAGGCCTAAAATAACAAACAATAGGCTCATTGCAGTTTTACAGCGGTTACATGGATAGACGGGCAGGCAGCTTGGTGGTGAGTGGAGGAGTATTTAAAGTAGGGACCGCAGACAGGCTATCAAAGGCCTAACATAACAAACAATAGGCTCATGGCAGTTTTACAGCAGTTACATGGATACACGGGCAGGCAGCTTGGTGGTCAGTGGAGGAGTATTTAAAGTAGGGACCGCAGACCGGCTTCAAAGGCCTAACATAAGAAAATGGGCTGGCTGTAGGCACTTTATAATTGGTTCCAGGGGTACACGGGCAGCAGTGGTCTGGCCAGTGGAGGACTAGTGGAAGGAGGGACCGCAGACAGGCTTCAAAGGCCTAACATAAGAAAATGGGCTGGCTGTAGGCACTTTATAATTGGTTCCAGGGGTACACGGGCAGCAGTGGTCTGGTCAGTGGAGGACTAGTGGAAGGAGGGACCGCAGACAGGCTTCAAAGGCCTAACATAAAAAAATGGGCTGGCTGTAGGCACTTTATAATTGGTTCCAGGGGTACACGGGCAGCAGTGGTCTGGCCAGTGGAGGACTAGTGGAAGGAGGGACCGCAGACAGGCTTCAAAGGCCTAACATAAGAAAATGGGCTGGCTGTAGGCACTTTATAATTGGTTCCAGGGGTACACGGGCAGCAGTGGTCTGGTCAGTGGAGGACTAGTGGAAGGAGGGACCGCAGACAGGCTTCAAAGGCCTAACATAAAAAAATGGGCTGGCTGTAGGCACTTTATAATTGGTTCCAGGGGTACACGGGCAGCAGTGGTCTGGCCAGTGGAGGACTAGTGGAAGGAGGGACCGCAGACAGGCTTCAAAGGCCTAAAATAACAAACAATAGGCTCATGGCAGTTTTACAGCGGTTACATGGATACACGGGCAGGCAGCTTGGTGGTCAGTGGAGGAGTATTTAAAGTAGGGACCGCAGACAGGCTTCAAAGGCCTAACATAAGAAAATGGGCTGGCTGTAGGCACTTTATAATTGGTTCCAGGGGTACACGGGCAGCAGTGGTCTGGCCAGTGGAGGACTAGTGGAAGGAGGGACCGCAGACAGGCTTCAAAGGCCTAACATAAAAAAATGGGCTGGCTGTAGGCACTTTATAATTGGTTCCAGGGGTACACGGGCAGCAGTGGTCTGGTCAGTGGAGGACTAGTGGAAGGAGGGACCGCAGACAGGCTTCAAAGGCCTAAAATAACAAACAATAGGCTCATGGCAGTTTTACAGCGGTTACATGGATACACGGGCAGGCAGCTTGGTGGTCAGTGGAGGAGTATTTAAAGTAGGGACCGCAGACAGGCTTCAAAGGCCTAACATAACAAACAATAGGCTCATGGCAGTTTTACAGCGGTTACATGGATACACGGGCAGGCAGCTTGGTGGTCAGTGGAGGAGTATTTAAAGTAGGGACCGCAGACAGGCTTCAAAGGCCTAACATAAGAAAATGGGCTGGCTGTAGGCACTTTATAATTGGTTCCAGGGGTACACGGGCAGCAGTGGTCTGGTCAGTGGAGGACTAGTGGAAGGAGGGACCGCAGACAGGCTTCAAAGGCCTAAAATAACAAACAATAGGCTCATGGCAGTTTTACAGCGGTTACATGGATACATGGGCAGGCAGCTTGGTGGTCAGTGGAGGAGTATTTAAAGTAGGGACCCCAGACAGGCTTCAAAGGCCTAACATAACAAACAATAGGCTCATGGCAGTTTTACAGCGGTTACATGGATACACGGGCAGGCAGCTTGGTGGTCAGTGGAGGAGTATTTAAAGTAGGGACCGCAGACAGGCTTCAAAGGCCTAACATAAGAAAATGGGCTGGCTGTAGGCACTTTATAATTGGTTCCAGGGGTACACGGGCAGCAGTGGTCTGGCCAGTGGAGGACTAGTGGAAGGAGGGACCGCAGACAGGCTTCAAAGGCCTAACATAAAAAAATGGGCTGGCTGTAGGCACTTTATAATTGGTTCCAGGGGTACACGGGCAGCAGTGGTCTGGTCAGTGGAGGACTAGTGGAAGGAGGGACCGCAGACAGGCTTCAAAGGCCTAAAATAACAAACAATAGGCTCATGGCAGTTTTACAGCGGTTACATGGATACACGGGCAGGCAGCTTGGTGGTCAGTGGAGGAGTATTTAAAGTAGGGACCGCAGACAGGCTTCAAAGGCCTAACATAACAAACAATAGGCTCATGGCAGTTTTACAGCGGTTACATGGATACACGGGCAGGCAGCTTGGTGGTCAGTGGAGGAGTATTTAAAGTAGGGACCGCAGACAGGCTTCAAAGGCCTAACATAAGAAAATGGGCTGGCTGTAGGCACTTTATAATTGGTTCCAGGGGTACACGGGCAGCAGTGGTCTGGTCAGTGGAGGACTAGTGGAAGGAGGGACCGCAGACAGGCTTCAAAGGCCTAAAATAACAAACAATAGGCTCATGGTAGTTTTACAGCGGTTACATGGATACACGGGCAGGCAGCTTGGTGGTCAGTGGAGGAGTATTTAAAGTAGGGACCGCAGACAGGCTTCAAAGGCCTAACATAACAAACAATAGGCTCATGGCAGTTTTACAGCGGTTACATGGATACACGGGCAGGCAGCTTGGTGGTCAGTGGAGGAGTATTTAAAGTAGGGACCGCAGACAGGCTTCAAAGGCCTAACATAAGAAAATGGGCTGGCTGTAGGCACTTTATAATTGGTTCCAGGGGTACACGGGCAGCAGTGGTCTGGCCAGTGGAGGACTAGTGGAAGGAGGGACCGCAGACAGGCTTCAAAGGCCTAACATAAAAAAATGGGCTGGCTGTAGGCACTTTATAATTGGTTCCAGGGGTACACGGGCAGCAGTGGTCTGGTCAGTGGAGGACTAGTGGAAGGAGGGACCGCAGACAGGCTTCAAAGGCCTAAAATAACAAACAATAGGCTCATGGCAGTTTTACAGCGGTTACATGGATACACGGGCAGGCAGCTTGGTGGTCAGTGGAGGAGTATTTAAAGTAGGGACCGCAGACAGGCTTCAAAGGCCTAACATAACAAACAATAGGCTCATGGCAGTTTTACAGCGGTTACATGGATACACGGGCAGGCAGCTTGGTGGTCAGTGGAGGAGTATTTAAAGTAGGGACCGCAGACAGGCTTCAAAGGCCTAACATAAGAAAATGGGCTGGCTGTAGGCACTTTATAATTGGTTCCAGGGGTACACGGGCAGCAGTGGTCTGGTCAGTGGAGGACTAGTGGAAGGAGGGACCGCAGACAGGCTTCAAAGGCCTAAAATAACAAACAATAGGCTCATGGCAGTTTTACAGCGGTTACATGGATACACGGGCAGGCAGCTTGGTGGTCAGTGGAGGAGTATTTAAAGTAGGGACCGCAGACAGGCTTCAAAGGCCTAACATAACAAACAATAGGCTCATGGCAGTTTTACAGCGGTTACATGGATACACGGGCAGGCAGCTTGGTGGTCAGTGGAGGAGTATTTAAAGTAGGGACCGCAGACAGGCTTCAAAGGCCTAACATAAGAAAATGGGCTGGCTGTAGGCACTTTATAATTGGTTCCAGGGGTACACGGGCAGCAGTGGTCTGGTCAGTGGAGGACTAGTGGAAGGAGGGACCGCAGACAGGCTTCAAAGGCCTAAAATAACAAACAATAGGCTCATGGCAGTTTTACAGCGGTTACATGGATACACGGGCAGGCAGCTTGGTGGTCAGTGGAGGAGTATTTAAAGTAGGGACCGCAGACAGGCTTCAAAGGCCTAACATAACAAACAATAGGCTCATGGCAGTTTTACAGCGGTTACATGGATACACGGGCAGGCAGCTTGGTGGTCAGTGGAGGAGTATTTAAAGTAGGGACCGCAGACAGGCTTCAAAGGCCTAACATAAGAAAATGGGCTGGCTGTAGGCACTTTATAATTGGTTCCAGGGGTACACGGGCAGCAGTGGTCTGGTCAGTGGAGGACTAGTGGAAGGAGGGACCGCAGACAGGCTTCAAAGGCCTAACATAAAAAAATGGGCTGGCTGTAGGCACTTTATAATTGGTTCCAGGGGTACACGGGCAGCAGTGGTCTGGCCAGTGGAGGACTAGTGGAAGGAGGGACCGCAGACAGGCTTCAAAGGCCTAACATAAAAAAATGGGCTGGCTGTAGGCACTTTATAATTGGTTCCAGGGGTACACGGGCAGCAGTGGTCTGGTCAGTGGAGGACTAGTGGAAGGAGGGACCGCAGACAGGCTTCAAAGGCCTAAAATAACAAACAATAGGCTCATGGCAGTTTTACAGCGGTTACATGGATACACGGGCAGCTTGGTGGTGAGTGGAGGAGTAGTGCAAGGAGTGTCTGTCCCAGTACTCCCAAAATATAAATAGATGTTAATGTCTCGCAAAACAACCAAAACAAAAAAAAAGGTGGCATACTTAGGTACAGGGGTGGGCTCATCTGCTGAGTTTCTGACATAGTAATTTGGCAGTAACTATTTAATGGTGCCAATATAGGACACAGACACAGACTACTTTAAGTTGCATCGTAGATGTCTACAAATTTGTATTGTCAGTGCCAGACATTGAATGATGTCAGCGAATAGACTAAAGATTGGTGGAGCTGTGCGACATAATTTTGCATGTGGTAGAGCACATTTTGAGCTGGGGTAGGGGGGAACTCTCTAGAGGCCGGCGGGACCGCCCCAGGGCCCCTCATGTTACAACGGTGTGTCTGACGTTGGGTGTGCACCACCACCGCCAGAGACACTACATTGTACTATGAGGGACCCAGTAGCAATGCCGTCAACCAAAAGCGAGCACACCCACCTCTTCAGACAAACAGCAGTCTCACGGGTGCTTGCGCCAAGTCGCGATACCACGGCCCCGTGTGGGGAGTTTGGCCATTTAGGGAGGTGTAAACATGTCGTATGCTGTACAATCAGCTGCAGCAAATTAGACATTAGAAAAGTAATTCACAGGCAAGAGCCTTTCATAGGAAAGCTAGGTGTCGGCCGGGCAAGGTGGGGCAAAAGATTTCGAAATCCAGTTGTGGTTCATTTTAATGAATGTTAGATCGTCAACATTTTGGGTAGCCAGACGAGTCCTTTTTTCGGTTAATATTGAACCTGCAGCACTGAATACTCTTTCTGATAGGACACTTGCTGCCGGGCAAGCAAGCTCCTGCAATGCATATTCTGCCAATTCTGGCCAGGTGTCTAATTTGGAGGCCCAGTAATCAAATGGGAATGACGGTTGAGGGAGAACATCGATAAGGGATGAAAAATAGTTAGTAACCATACTGGACAAATGTTGTCTCCTGTCACTTTCAATTGATGCAGCAGTACCTGTCCTGTCTGCGGTCATAGCAAAATCACTCCACAACCTGGTCAGAAAACCCCTCTGTCCAACGCCACTTCTGATGTGTGCACCCCTAACACTCCTAGTCTGCTGCCCCCTGGAGCTCGTGTGAGAACGATCACGTGCGCTGTGTGCTGGGAATGCCTGAAGCAAACGGTCAACAAGAGTTGATTGTTTGGTTGCTAATATTAGTTCCAAGTTCTCATGTGGCATAATATTTTGCAATTTGCCTTTATAGCGTGGATCAAGGAGGCAGGCCAACCAGTAATCATCATCGTTCATCATTTTCGTAATGCGTGTGTCCCTTTTTAGGATACGTAAGGCATAATCCGCCATGTGGGCCAAAGTTCCAGTTGTCAAATCTCCGGTTGTGATTGGTTGAGGGGCAGTTGCAGGCAAATCTACGTCACTTGTGTCCCTCAAAAAACCAGAACCCGGCCGTGACACGCAACCAATTTCCTGTGCCCCCGGGAAAGGTTCGGCATTAAAAATATACTCATCCCCATCATCCTCCTCGTCCTCCACCTCCTCTTCGCCCGCTACCTCGTCCTGTACACTGCCCTGACCAGACAATGGCTGACTGTCATCAAGGCTTTCCTCTTCCTCTGGTGCAGACGCCTGATCCTTTATGTGCGTCAAACTTTGCATCAGCAGACGCATTAGGGGGATGCTCATGCTTATTACGGCGTTGTCTGCACTAACCAGCCGTGTGCATTCCTCAAAACACTGAAGGACTTGACACATGTCTTGTATCTTAGACCACTGCACACCTGACAACTCCATGTCTGCCATCCTACTGCCTGCCCGTGTATCCTCCCACAAATAAATAACAGCACGCCTCTGTTCGCACAGTCTCTGAAGCATGTGCAGTGTTGAGTTCCACCTTGTTGCAACGTCTATGATTAGGCGATGCTGGGGAAGGTTCAAAGACCGCTGATAGGTCTGCATACGGCTGGCGTGTACAGGCGAACGTCGGATATGTGAGCAAAGTGCACGCACTTTGAGGAGCAGGTCGGAGAACCCAGGATAAGTTTTCAATAAGCACTGCACCACCAGGTTTAAGGTGTGAGCCAGGCAAGGAATGTGTTTCAGTTGGGAAAGGGAGATGGCAGCCATGAAATTCCTTCCGTTATCACTCACTACCTTACCTGCCTCAAGATCTACTGTGCCCAGCCACGACTGTGTTTCTTGTTGCAAGAACTCGGACAGAACTTCCGCGGTGTGTCTGTTGTCGCCCAAGCACTTCATAGCCAATACAGCCTGCTGACGCTTGGCAGTAGCTGGCCCATAATGGGACAACTGGTGTGCAACAGTGTCATCTGCCGATGGAGTGGTTGGCAGACTGCGTTCTGTGGAAGAGCTGTAGCTTCTGCAGGAGGACGAGGAGGAGGAGGAGGAGGGGGTGCGAACGCCTACAGCCAACTGTTTCCTAGACCGTGGGCTAGGCACAACTGTCCCTAAATTGATGTCGCCTGTGGACCCTGCATCCACCACATTCACCCAGTGTGCCGTGATGGACACATAACGTCCCTGGCCATGCCTACTGGTCCATGCATCTGTAGTCAGGTGCACCTTTGTACTCACAGATTGCCTGAGTGCATGGACGATGCGCTGTTTAACATGCTGGTGCAGGGCTGGGATGGCTTTTCTGGAAAAAAAGTGTCGACTGGGTAGCTCGTATCGTGGTTCAGCGTACTCCATCAGGGCTTTGAAAGCTTCGCTTTCAACTAACCGGTAGGGCATCATCTCTAACGAGATTAGTCTAGCTATGTGGGCGTTAAAACACTGTGTACGCGGATGCGAGGATAAGTACTTCCTTTTTCTAACCAGAGTCTCATGTAGGGTGAGCTGGACTGGAGAGCTGGAGATCGTGGAACTTTCGGGTGTGCCGGTGTACATGGCAGACTGAGAGACGGTTGGAGACGGTATTGTTTCCGCCGGTGCCCTAGATGCAATATTTCCTCCTACAAAACTGGTGATTCCCTGACCCTGACTGCTTTTGGCTGGCAAAGAAACCTGCACAGATACTGCCGGTGGTGCGGAAAATGGTGGCCTTACAGTGACGGAAGGGATGTTGCGTTGCTGACTAGCTTCATTGGCCGAGGGTGCTACAACCTTGAGGGACGTTTGGTAGTTAGTCCAGGCTTGAAAATGCATGGTGGTTAAGTGTCTATGCATGCAACTAGTATTTAGACTTTTCAGATTCTGACCTCTGCTTAAGCTAGTTGAACATTTTTGACAGATGACTTTGCGCTGATCAGTTGGATGTTGTTTAAAAAAATGCCAGACTGCACTCTTCCTAGACTCGGATCCCTTTTCAGGGATTGCAGACTGAGCTTTAACCGGATGGCAACGCTGTGCTCCAACAGGTTTTGGCTTTGACACGCGTTTTGGGCCAGATACGGGCCCGGCAGATGGAACCTGTTGCGATGTTGATGCCTGCTGCGGCCCCTCCTCCACCTCCGCTTCTGAACTACTGCCGCCTGCACCCTGTTCCCCCAATGGCTGCCAATCGGGGTCAATAACTGGGTCATCTATTACCTCCTCTTCGAGCTCGTGTGCAACTTCGTCTGTGTCACTGTGTCGGTCGGTGGTATAGCGTTCGTGGCGGGGCAACATAGTCTCATCAGGGTCTGATTGTGGATCTGTACCCTGAGAGGGCAATGTGGTGGTCTGAGTCAAAGGAGCAGCATAGTACTCTGGCTGTGGCTGTGCATCAGTGCACTCCATGTCAGAATATACTTGTAATGGGCATGGCCTGTTAAATGTTTCACTTTCTAAGCCAGGGACGGTATGTGTAAAGAGCTCCATGGAGTGACCCGTTGTGTCGCCTGCTGCATCCTTCTCTCTTGTTGTAGTTTTTGCTGAGGAGGACAAGGAAGCGACTTGTCCCTGACCGTGAACATCCACAAGCGACGCGCTGCTTTTACATTTACCAGTTTCGGAAGAGGAGGCAAAAGAGCTAGAGGCTGAGTCTGCAATGTAAGCCAAAACTTGCTGTTGCTGCTCCGCCTTTAAAAGCGGTTTTCCTACTCCCAGAAAAGAGAGCGTTCGAGGCCTTGTGTAGCCTGACGACGAAACTGGCTCCACAGCTCCAGACTTAGGTGGAATATTTTTATCCCCACGACCACCTGATGCTCCACTACCACTACCATCATTACCAGCTGACAATGAACGCCCACGACGACCTCTTGCACCAGACTTCCTCATTGTTTTAAAATCTTAACCAAAGTAACTTTATTTGTTGCTGTCAAACAACTTACACGGTGAGCTATAACTTCAGTATGATTTCAATATCCCTTAACAGGTTGGTGAGACCACAAGGAAAATCAGGCACAATGTTACACACTCTGTTTTCTGTGGCACAAAATCACAGAGATGACACACACGCAGGACTGTCACTCAAGCACTAATGTCAATATTAATCTCCCACCTAATTTATTTATTTTTTTTTCTCAGGGAGACTTTAGAAACCAAATAATATTAAAAAAAAAAAAAAAAAAAGGCTTTCTATGGCCCACAATTAGAGGGAGAGAGGTGGCACACCCAGGAGTCAAGACTGGCGCACAAGCTGAAAGGGCAATATTACTCTCCCACTGTTTTTTTAAGTTTTTTTTTTATTTCAGGGAGACTTTAGAAACCAAATAATATTAAAAAAACCAAAAAAAAAATAGCCTTTCTATGGCCCACTGAATGAGAGACAGAGGTGGCACACCCAGGAGTCAAGACTGGCACACAAGCTGAAAGGGCAATATTACTCTCCCACTGTTTTTTTATGTATTTTTTGTTTTTTAAGGGAGACTTTAGAAACCCAATAATATTTAAAAAAAAAAATTAATAGGCTTTCTATGGCCCACTGAATGAGAGGGAGAGAGGTGACACACCCAGGAGTCAAGCCTGGCACACAAGCTGAAAGGGCAATATTACTCTCCCACTGTTTTTTTATGTATTTTTTGTTTTTTAAGGGAGACTTTAGAAACCCAATAATATTTAAAAAAATAAATAAATAGGCTTTCTATGGCCCACTGAATGAGAGGGAGAGAGGTGGCACACCCAGGAGTCAAGACTGGCACACAAGCTGAAAGGGCAATATTACTCTCCCACTGTTTTTTTATGTTTTTTTTTTTTTTTTTTCAGGGAGACTTTAGAAACCAAATAATAAGAAAAAAAATAAATAAATAAATAGGCTTTCTATAGCCCACTGAATGAGAGATAGCACACACAGCAGTGGCACACAAGCCCTGACTGAGGCCAATATTTTTCTCCCACTGATTGATGTAGTGTTTTTGTGTTGAGGTAGAATTTAGAACACAAATCAAGGAAAAAAAAAAAAATGCTTTCTATGGCCCACTGAATGAGAGAGAGGTGGCACACCCAGGAGTCAAGACTGGCACACAAGCTGAAAGGGCAATATTACTCTCCCACTGTTTTTTTATGTATTTTTTGTTTTTTAAGGGAGACTTTAGAAACCCAATAATATTTAAAAAAAAAAAATTAATAGGCTTTCTATGGCCCACTGAATGAGAGGGAGAGAGGTGGCACACCCAGGAGTCAAGCCTGGCACACAAGCTGAAAGGGCAATATTACTCTCCCACTGTTTTTTTATGTATTTTTTGTTTTTTAAGGGAGACTTTAGAAACCCAATAATATTTAAAAAAAAAAATAAATAGGCTTTCTATGGCCCACTGAATGAGAGGGAGAGAGGTGGCACACCCAGGAGTCAAGACTGGCACACAAGCTGAAAGGGCAATATTACTCTCCCACTGTTTTTTTATGTTTTTTTTTTTTTTTTTCAGGGAGACTTTAGAAACCAAATAATAAGAAAAAAAATAAATAAATAAATAGGCTTTCTATAGCCCACTGAATGAGAGATAGCACACACAGCAGTGGCACACAAGCCCTGACTGAGGCCAATATTTTTCTCCCACTGATTGATGTAGTGTTTTTGTGTTGAGGTAGATTTTAGAACACAAATCAAGGAAAAAAAAAAAAATGCTTTCTATGGCCCACTGAATGAGAGAGAGGTGGCACACCCAGGAGTCAAGACTGGCACACAAGCTGAAAGGGCAATATTACTCTCCCACTGTTTTTTTATGTATTTTTTGTTTTTTAAGGAAGACTTTAGAAACCCAATAATATTTAAAAAAAAAAAAATTAATAGGCTTTCTATGGCCCACTGAATGAGAGGGAGAGAGGTGGCACACCCAGGAGTCAAGACTGGCACACAAGCTGAAAGGGCAATATTACTCTCCCACTGTTTTTTTATGTATTTTTTGTTTTTTAAGGGAGACTTTAGAAACCCAATAATATTTAAAAAAAAAAATAAATAGGCTTTCTATGGCCCACTGAATGAGAGGGAGAGAGGTGGCACACCCAGGAGTCAAGACTGGCACACAAGCTGAAAGGGCAATATTACTCTCCCACTGTTTTTTTATGTATTTTTTGTTTTTTAAGGGAGACTTTAGAAACCCAATAATATTTAAAAAAAAAAATAAATAGGCTTTCTATGGCCCACTGAATGAGAGGGAGAGAGGTGGCACACCCAGGAGTCAAGACTGGCACACAAGCTGAAAGGGCAATATTACTCTCCCACTGTTTTTTTAGGTATTTTTTTTTTTTTCAGGGAGACTTTAGAAACCAAATAATATTAAAAAAAATAAATAAATAAATAGGCTTTCTATAGCCCACTGAATGAGAGATAGCACACACAGCAGTGGCACACAAGCCCTGACTGAGGCCAATATTTTTCTCCCACTGATTGATGTAGTGTTTTTGTGTTGAGGTAGAATTTAGAACACAAATCACGGAAAAAATAAATAGGCTTTCTATGGCCCACTGAATGAGAGATAGCACACACAGCAGTGGCACACAAGCCCTGACTGAGGCCAATATTTTTCTCCCACTGATTGATGTAGTGTTTTTTTGTTGAGGTAGAATTTAGAACACAAATCACGGAAAAAATAAATAGGCTTTCTATGGCCCACTCAGTGAGAGATGGCACACACAGGGATGGCACTGTAGCAGAAATGCCAATCTTAATCTCCCACAAAAAAAACAAAAAAAAAACAGGGACTGTCCTACAATTACTATCTCCCTGCAGTAATGTAAGCCAGGTATGGCAGGCAGCAATAGGAGTGGACTGATGCACAAATTAAATAAAAAGTGTGGACAAGCAAAAAAGATAGCTGTGCAGAAAGGAAGGAACAAGAGGATATGTGCTTTGAAAAAAGCAGTTGGTTTCCACAGTGGCGTACACACAGCAATACAGCTATCACGGAGCCTTCTAGGGCAGTCCAATGAGCTACAGCGCTGAGGGGAAAAAAAAAAAAAAATAGCTTCCACTGTTCCTGCACACCGAAGGTGGTGTTGGACAGTGGAAATCGCTGCAGCACAAGCGGTTTGGTGGTTAGTGGACCCTGCCTAACGCTCTCCCTGCTTCTGACGAAGCGGCAGCAACCTGTCCCTAAGCTCAGATCAGCAGCAGTAAGATGGCGGTCGGCGGGAACGCCCCTTTATAGCCCCTGTGACGCCGCAGACAGCAAGCCAATCACTGCAATGCCCTTCTCTAAGATGGTGGGGACCAGGATCTATGTCATCACGCTGCCCACACTCTGCGTTCACCTTCATTGGCTGAGAAATGGCGCTTTTCGCGTCATTGAAACGCGACTTTGGCGCGAAAGTCGCGTACCGCATGGCCGACAAGCACAGGGGTCGGATCGGGTTTCATGAGACGCCGACTTAGCCAAAAGTCGGCGACTTTTGAAAATGATCGACCCGTTTCGCTCAACCCTAGTGATAGTAACGAGATCTGTCAAATCTGGATCAGTCATGATCGGGGCAACAGGTGACGCCCCTTCAGGCTCACAGCGGTGGACGTTCCGAGCGCACCATCCTTGTGCATTCCAGTGGCGAGTGTAGGTCACCTGATCCCCCCTTTGCAATGGGTCACCATTTCGGCTGCAGCAGGGAGTGTTCACGTTGTAACTGGTAACGAAGACGTCAGTTGGTAGTCCCGGTTCCTGTATGGAGCCCCAACCCCTCTTCGGGTGGAAGGCTAGCACAGTTCCCCGCTTTACCACGTCGTTCCTGTTGTGCGCAGGCTTCCTGCGTTGTGTCTTCGGCATATCAGATTGTTCTGTTCCATCTCGGTTTTTCCAGTGTTGGATCAGACATTGTTTATACTGTTCCCAAGTGAGCACAGCAAGGGTGAGGCTCTCCATACGGCTCGTTCCAGGGGGTGTCCCACCGGAGGATCACCCCATCTGGGCCCACATCTATGGGTTCCCCCATCTTGGTCGGTAGTGGAGGTACCAGCTTCCCCATCACGTCGGGGGTGAGGACTACCCGCTCCACTGAGAGGAAACGGTTATTGTTGCTGGGGTGAGGAGCGGTCACAGGAGCGGGATCGGTCAGGGGAGCCGGATCGGTCGGGAGAGCAGAATCGGCCGGGGGAATAGTGGTGCCGTCCATACCTGCGCCTGATGTGATTCCACCGATGTCGATCTGTTCCGTTGACGAGGACACTGGAATCGGCTGCAGCCCGGACCGCGGCTCTTCCGGAGTGGCCTCTTGATGTGGCTCCGCTCTCCATGGCTCCGCGGCTGGGATAGGTAGGCTCGGCTCCTCCATTGGCGGCCCCAAGGAGTTCAGGTCCTTCACCGGCGGTGGACGCGAGTCCGCCCCCGATGGGTGAGGGCAAGCTGGGATCACCTTGCCGTTGCTCGGGCACTTGCTGCTCATCGTCGCTGTCTGGTATTCGGCGGCAACGCATGCATCTGGCTCCGCCATTTCTCCAGGGTCGGGCTCCTTCTTCACCTCGTTCCCGCCGTTGCAAATCAGGGGGCGGTTCTCCTCTGCTGCTGGGTAGGTTGTTTTCTCGCAGCAGGAGTCGGAGGGGGCAGTCGCTACTTCTGGCGCCGCTTTGGTAGTCTCCTCCCATGGCACGCCCTTCTTCTTCCTCTGCGCTCCCTGTGGCGCTGCAATGGCGGCGACTTTTGTCGGGAAGTTTTGGCGGTAAATGGCACAGCACAGTCCTTGCAATAAAGTACAATCCAAGCACAGTAAATCACAGTTCCAAGGCACACATGACCTGATTCTTCAGACTTAAGTAGATCCTGTTCGTGACGCCAAGTTGTAGCGCCCCCACTGCCGCAGGGCCGAGGGGTACCCGGTACCAGGCCTCTGAGTCTCTGCTCTGGGGTTGTCACGGTGGCTAGGCCCGGTCCGTGACCCTGCTGAGGGGCGTGCAGTAATAGATGTGGATGGTGGTGGTGCGGTGCAGTAAATAACGAGGACACCAGGTTGCAGTCTCTTTACCTCTTTACTGAAGATCTCTGGGTCCTCAGTCCGGAATACGGTTCACCAGGCTGCGCAAGTCCGGCCGGTCCAATGGCACCTCCAGAGTTCTCTTTGCAGGTGGAAATCTGTGCCTTCCTGCTAGCGCTATGTGTTGTGGTCCTCCCCTGCTGTGCTTACGGGATAGTACCCCACAACTGTTGTGTCTGTTTCTGATGTTCCCTCACAACTCGTTCGGATGATGCTCTTCTCCTCCGTCCCTCCCTAATGTTCTGGTTAGGACGGCACCCGTATGACGAGTAGGCTCGGAGCTCTTCCGGGACCCTAGAGTCGCCCCTCTCCTAGTGCGCCCCCCGTGTCTTCATAGGTGATGTATGTGAGACAGCCCGCCTGAGACTGACTGTCCTGCCGTTGGTTTGAAGTATTGCTTGGAGCTAGATATATAAATACTTCCTCGGCGTTCCGGCCGCCAGTTGTGCGCCTCAGTAGGATGTTGCCTCGGTCTTACAGCACGACTCCTACTGGTATTCTCCTCTTGCTTTGATCTCGTTTCTCACTCAGCACAATATATCTCGCTTCTAATCCTTTCTTAGGGCACCGCCGCTATGCTGAGCAGGCACGGTCCCGTGACGTTCTTCCTTGTTGCCAGGCCTCTGTCAGGGTCCCAAACCTGACAGGGACCCTACCGAATCTTCCCCCACAACACCCTCTGCCACAAGGTGTTGCCTGGTTCCAACCCAGTCAGCTTTTCTCTCTAACTTCCTGCCTGACCCCCAGTTTTACCAGTATGTGAGGAGTGGCCTAATGAATAGTACTCTTAGCTCCCCCTGGAGGCCCGACTGTGAAATGTATTGGTGTCTGTGATACCTGGTCAGATGAACTCCTTCTTCAGTGCCATCAGACGTACCATAGCCCCCCTTAGCGGCGGAGCCACAGTACTGCAACGACCAGGACTCTGGGGCGCTGCATATACAAGACCTGATTTGCTCAAGTAACACATTTTGACTTAATCTGGTGTCTGTAAGCCTATAGTTTGGGTGATTGGACACTCGTACGTCCACTGGGCTAAGAAAAGGGCCGAACACCGGGTGGTGTAAATTTAGCCTTCCCTAACCTGGAGGTCAACTGAAGAGGGATCAGAGGGCTACAATAGCAAAAGATCTTCCCAGAAGTAGTCTACATTGCTAAGAGGGCCAAAGGGCCAGTAACATTAGTCTTATATGCCGGCAGCAACGATCTGGGTAAACGGAGATGTGCCGAGCTCAGTACAAGGATGACAGCTTATATTGAGAGCTTTTTCTATGTTTTACCGGATATGATATTGGTGTGGTCAGAGATGGTGCCACAAGCTGTCTGGCACAGAACGAAGGACCCAAAAGTCATAGAGAGATCAAGAAAAATGGACAACCTGAGAGTGGCTAGATTCGTAAAGGAAAAATATGGCATCGTAGTTCGCCACTACCAACTGGAAGGCGACAACTCAGCATTACTGAGGTCCGACGGTATTCATCTCACGGACATTGGGCTCGACATATTTCTGTCAGGTTTGCAGGATGGAGTTGAACAGGCCTTAATGCTGATGGATGAGGTTTGGAGTCCTGTGCGTCCTCCGTGGTGGATGTGTAGAGAGGTGCAAAGGTTTGTAGTCGGTCGTAGACTGGGCCTTCGGCTGTGAGCCCGTTGCAAAATGTAAATTGCCCCTCTCTGCTTATCAAATTAATAAACTGTGACCGACCTGTTCAACCCATCTACGCCTGTTTGCATTGTCTTTTCAGGATTGGTGGGAGGGGGGAAGGCACCATTTACGACACATGGGTCTCTGCAGTCTGGAAGGCACGGTACCGCATAGGGAACGTGCCTCTGACTGCGGAGCCCCTATGGGAACGCTAGTAGGAAACTGTGCAGTGCCAATTCCCCCCTCCCACTACTCCCCCCAGGCGATGCACTAATTGGGACGCCCAGCTGACCAATGGGAAGAAAGAGGAAGGGGCTTTCGGCCACACCCACAAGGGTTAAATTCTGGCGCCCGGGGTCAGTACCTTCCTCTTTCTTCCCGGCTGACGCCCTGGAAGCTGTTGTCCCACCCTCCCTCCCTTTCATATTCATTGACGTTTTGTGCGGTTAAGATAAAGGTGAAATGTATAATATTTGTGTAATAATTATATGGATACTACGGAATCTAATAGCATGGGATAAAGCCAGTCCAAGAACAAAGTTGCAGAAAAGAATGACTTTACTTGAAACAGAAATGTAAACAGAATTGACACAGATATTTCTGCAATTGCAACGAGGTCTTCAGCTCTATATAGTAAATAACAAAATGAGCATAATGCAGATCTTCCTGCAGTAGTAACAAGGTCCTCAGCACAATAAAGTAAATCACAGCAGACTTAGAGGCGAACAGATATTTAAACAAGGCAGTCCAATAAGGTTATAGTGCGAATGCACACAGTACTTGAAATGAGGAAGTCCAGCAAAACTTGATCACACATGTGCCAGTACTTGTTAGTGGGAGTCCAATAATTCACAGATGATGCGTTGTGTGAATGCAGTCCTGAGAAGGAGAGGACGAGGGGAAAAGAGGGAGAGCGCTATCTAAGCGTAGCAGATGAGTAAATATTTCTGGATGAGATAAGCACAACTTGAATCTTGCTCACCTGGTGTGGTTGAGCAAAGAGGCATAACACTGGGAAAAGTTTTGCAAACAAAGAAGACACTTCCACTGGTGCGCAGCTCGTCGCAGAAGTTCCAGAGGCGAGAGGTAGCTGAATGCAGAAAGGCAGACCACCGAGTAGTGAGCAGAAGAAGCAGGGAGTTCACCTGCAGAAGCTCAGGAGCCAGCAGCACAAAATACTCAGGCACCTTAGAACACCTGACCCGGACTTAAATAATCAAGACAGACAGGAAGTTCCATGACCGGGCGAGATCCAAAACTCCATCTTGGATCAGGGCGAACAGGCACTAGGAAAGTCCAGAATCCTTACAATTTCAAATGCAAAACTAATGATAATAATACTGTCGTTATTAAGTCACAGCGGAAGTGTAGAGAGGGGCAAAGGTTTGTAGCCGCTCATTGGCTGCCAGCCTGTCGGTTGCAGACAGGGCCTTCGGCTGTGAGCCCATTGTGAAATGTAATTGCCCCTCTCTGCTGATCAAATTAATAAGCTGTGACCGACCTGTTCAACCCATCTAGGCTTGTTTGCGTTGTCTTTTCAGGATTGGTGGGAGGGGGGGAAGGCACCGTTTATGACACACGGGTCTCTGCAGTCAGGACACATACGGCAGAGGCTCAGTATTGGAGTATGGGTGCAGTAATAAGGACACATACGGCAGCAGCGGCTCAGTATTGGGGTATCAGGTGCAGTAATAAGGACACATACGGCAGCAGCGGCTCAGTATTGGGGTATCGGGTGTAGTAATAAGGACACATACGGCAGAGGATCAGTATTGGGGTATGGGTGCAGTAATAAGGACACATACGGCAGAGGATCAGTATTGGGGTATGGGTGCAGTAATAAGGACACACGGCAGAGGATCAGTATTGGGGTATGGGTGCAGTAATAAGGACACATACGGCAGAGGATCAGTATTGGGGTATCGGGTGTAGTAATAAGGACACATACGGCAGCAGCGGCTCAGTATTGGGGTATCAGGTGTAGTAATAAGGACACATACGGCAGAGGATCAGTATTGGGGTATGGGTGCAGTAATAAGGACACATACGGCAGAGGATCAGTATTGGGGTATGGGTGCAGTAATAAGGACACACGGCAGAGGATCAGTATTGGGGTATGGGTGCAGTAATAAGGACACATACGGCAGAGGATCAGTATTGGGGTATCGGGTGTAGTAATAAGGACACATACGGCAGAGGCTCAGTATTGGGATATTGGGTGTAGTAATAAGGACACATACGACAGAGGCTCAATATCGGGATATCGGGTGTAGTAATAAGGACACATACGGCAGAGGCTCAGTATCAGGGTATCGGGTGTAGTAATAAGGACACATACAGCAGAGGCTCAGTATTGGGGTATCGGGTGTAGTAATAAGGACACATACAGCAGAGGCTCAGTATTGGGGTATCGGGTACAGTAATAAGGACACATACGACAGAGGCTCAATATCGGGATATCGGGTGTAGTAATAAGGACACATACGGCAGAGGCTCAGTATCTGGGTATTGGGTGTAGTAATAAGGACACATACAGCAGAGGCTCAGTATTGGGGTATGGGTGTAGTAATAAGGACACATACAGCAGAGGCTCAGTATTGGGGTATCAGGTGCAGTAATAAGGACACATACGGCAGAGGCTCAGTATTGGGGTATCAGGTGCAGTAATAAGGACACATACGACAGGCTCAATATCGGGATATCGGGTGTAGTAATAAGGACACATACGGCAGAGGCTCAGTATTGGGGTATCGGGTGCAATAATAAGGACACATACGACAGGCTCAATATCGGGATATCGAGTGTATTAATAAGGACACATATGGCAGAGGCTCAGAATTGGGGTATCAGGTGTAGTAATAAGGACACATACGGCAGAGGCTCAGTATTGGAGTATCGGGTGTAGTAATAAGGACACATAGGGCAGAGGCTCAGTATTTGGGTATCGGGTGTAGTAATAGGGACTGTCACGATAATGTAAAAATGTCATAATGTGAGATTAGTTCTAGAAGGTACATGGAGCAGAGACACACGCTGCGGGCCATTCCGACCCCCTTCTTCTTTCTCTGCCTGCTTGTATGTGTGTAACTCAAAAACCCCACTAGAATCACTGAAGTTTTATGATTCTACCCAGCAAATACCAGACTGTAAAAACTACTCATTCCTCCTCCCACCTAGTACTAGTTGAAACTGATGTAGAAGCCCTGAGTTCCTTTGTTCTATTAACGTGTGTCACAATATGGTATGAAATATCATATAAGTAGTTTCTCTTGCTAGCAAGCTGTGGGCTAAAAAAAGCCCCCCTTCCCTTTCACTCAGCCAAGAGCTGCCTTGCCAATGTACATGGGGGAAGAGCGTTTTATTGCCTAAAGGAATTTTTACGACCAGGTTAGAATCTTCCTCCAGCAAGAACTGGATTCTAAGTCTCTAGAACACATGGAAGTTCTTTGTTTTGTTTTTGTAAGATATTACGCAAACCGTTTACGTTAAGAACACGAGAATATATATTCTTAATCCCCCTCGATGGATCTATCCGCCACACTAAACATGAGCGTCTAACTCCATCTAGTAAAGAAGTAGGGATTTCTCTGTAAATATGTATTCCAGATAGGACATATTTGATCTCATTAGAATGCCCACGTTAATCCGAGAGACCTCACCAGGAAGAAACTAACCCACATTGTCAACTGGACAGATGGCTGTGAGGGGGCCTTCCAGGCGTTGAAAACCACACTGTGCAACGCCCCTGTGTTGAAAGCAGTCGACAGCAGTCGACCGTTCCTGGTACAGACTAATGCCAGCGAGTTTGGCCTCGGTGCTGTACTCAGCCAGGTTGACTCGGAGGACCAAGAGCACCCCGTGTTGTACCTGAGCCAGAAACTTTTGCCGAGGGAAGTGGCCTACTCCACCATCGAGAAGGAGTGCCTGGCCATAGTCTGGGCCCTGCAGCACTTGCAGCCCTACTTGTACGGTCGCACCTTCACTGTGGTGACCGACCACTACCCTCTGCGCTGGCTAAGCACCCTGTGTGGAACCAACGGCAGGTTGCTGCGCTGGAGCCTTGCCCTTCAGCAATTTGACTTCACCATTAAACACAAAGCGGGCAAAGAGCATGGGAATGCAGATGGACTGTCCCGCCAGGGTGAACCCACTGAGGTGTGCATGGAGGCATACCGTGGGGTTCTACCTCCCTAGCGCACACCAAAAGGGGGAGGTGTCACGATATGGTATGAAATATCAACCCCTAGCAGGGGCAAGTGTCGATGCTATAGGAAATGGGGAGATGCATGGAACCGTGAGGAAGGTGAGGCCATGCAATTGACCAGTGCCACCGAGGAAGGTAACTGGCCCATAAGTAGCACTGCTCCTGAGGTAATGAGGGTCGATGCGGAGGTAGAGCCCATAGCAGTGCCGGCTGATGGGTCTGTGGAAATCCCTGGGGAGACAGCCTACGTAGCTGCTGTCACTCGCAGAGTGCCTGGAACGCAGATAACTGTCTGCCCTCCGGACCCTCCTCAGTCATCATTGTGACTGAACCAGAGATGGACCCAGCGCAGGTCCCAGAGGGTTCCCGTGTGGAAGGGACCCTGACATCGCTTCTGGCTTACCCTAGCCAGGAGTTTCAGGCCGCTCTGCACACAGATGTGAGCCTGGAGAATTTGAGGTACATCGCCGAGACACGCCGAGGATGTTCTGGGAACAAGGGAGGTTGTACCGGGAGACAGTACCCAGAAAATCGCAAAAGGAGTGGTTGAGGGAGAGACAGCTGGTCATCCCGCAGCCATTCCGGAGTTGTTGCGGATTGTCCATGAGATCCCGCTTGCTGGACACTTGGGGATCAGCAAAACTAAGGCCCGGCTGTCTCAACACTTCTATTGGCCTAAGATAGGGCCTAAGATGGGGACAGATGTGTCAAACTACTGCCACTCCTGTGTCACCTGTCAAAGAGTGAGGAAGACGGGGTGTTAGGGGTCAAGTTCCCGCCTCTGCACAGGGGGAATCTCGAGCCATCTCCTCTGCAATCTCTCATCCTTCTCCAGCCACAGTGGAGTCTGCTCAGTGGAGACGTTGATCCCTGCTTCTGGCTCGGCCTGACACTGTGCGGATTGTTTCTGTTTTCCCAGGCTCAGCCATTGTAGCCAGTACTGGTCAGCGGCGAGCAGACGTCTCTGGAACTAATTCCTGCTTTTTCTCTTCTGAGCATGTCCAAAGGAAGACTTCTCATTGGAGGTCAGGGGTCACATGCTCAAGTACTGCTGCAGCTCCCATTGGTCTTCTAGGAAGGTCCTGAAATTGCTCTGGTATTGCAGCAACTTCCATTGGTCCTCTAGGAAGGTCCTGAAGCTGCTGCAGCTATAAAAAGTTTGCATGGCCGCTTGGCCGCACGGTCATGCGCTAGTATCACTTCATGTTATGAGCTTGCTAATTGTGGTTGCGCCTGTGTGATTGTATTCAGGGACCTGGCTGAAATAAGCCCCTAGAATACCGGCACCTCCGTTGAGGAGATTTTGTTTGCTTCTCTGTGTGCGTGACCACTGACTGCCATCAGCTCAGCAGTTAGCTGTGTTCCCCTGTAACGCTAACAGGGCACAGCGTGTTCTTTTCTGTGTGACTCAGTGAAGTAACTGGGTTCACTTATACCGCCATATAGTGCTGTCATTTTCTAGCAGCATGTTGTCTCCTGCACGGTGGACCCCAGGCTGTGAACGCACCAATTATAACATCCATATTAACTCGGTGCGTTCCGCCAGTCCTCACACGGGGCCTGCTCTTAAGGCTCCCCTGATCCCTTTGCCAGTGATAGAGGAGCCTTTCCAGAGGATCGTGGTGGACATTGTGGGCCCACTGGCCGTCCCCAGCAGCTCTGGGAAGCAATACATTCTTACTGTGGTAGACTACGCTACCCCGTACCGAGGCATTAGCTCTGTCGTTCACTAGGGCAGATAAGGTGGCGGATGCCCTGTTGGCTATCTTTTCACGTGTAGGATTTCTCAGGGAGATGCTTACCGATCAAGGGACCCAATTCATGTCTCGCCTAATGGAGGCTCTCTGTAAGAGAATGCAGGTGAAGCGTCTGGTATCGAGCGCGTATCACCCACAGACCAATGGCTTCTGGGAGCTCTTCAATGGTACCCTCAAACAGATGCTACACATGCTGGTTGAGACCCAAGGGCGCGACTGGGAGCAGTACCTCCCACACCTGCTATCCGCTTACCGAGAGGTTCCGCAGGCTTCGACGGGCTTCTCCCCCTTCGAGCTCCTATACGGCAGGCGAGTCTGGGGACCCCTTGGGTTGGTAAGAGAATCCTGGGAAGAGGAGCCAAACCCTTCTTAAGTGTCCATAGTGGATTATGTCATGTGCTTCCGTGACAAGATGCAGACCTTGACGCAGGTGGTGCATGACCACATGATGCAGTCTCAGGCTGATCAGAAGCACTGGTACGACCAGCACGCCCGGGAGCGGACCTACCACATGGGTCAAAAGGTGTGGGTGCTGGTCCCCGTACCAAAGGATAAGCTTCAGGCAGCCTGGGAAGGCCCGTGCGACATCCACTAAAAGCTCAACTCGGTCACCTACATGGTCGTACTTGACCACGCTCGGGGTAGGCGAAAGGCCTTTCACGTCAACGTGATGATGAAGGCTCATCACGAACGTGAACATTTCGTCCTACCGGTCTGCAGCCTGCCCGAAGACGGGGAGGAAGACACCCTCCTGGACATGCTGGCCCAAGCCAAGGCCGGTGGGTCCATCGAGGATGTGGAGGTAAGCGCCTCACTAACCGAACCCCAGCTGGAACCCTTCTGGGCCGTGTTCTCCAACCGACCTGGAAGGACTGAGTTAACAGTCCACGAGGGGGACATCGGGAATCATGCCCCAATACGGCGAACACCCTATCGAATCTCCGACCAGGTGCAGCAAATTATGCGCCAGCAGATCGATGAGATGTTACAGCTGGGGGTGATTCGACAGTCAAAGAGTGCGTGGGCCTCACCTGTAGTTCTCTTACCCAAGAAGGATCAGACCACCCGGTTCTGCGTTTTCTACAGGGGGCTCAACGCCATCACAGCCTCTGACGCACACCCAATGCCGTGCATCGAGGAGCTGCTTGAGAGGTTAGCTGGTGCAAACTACCTGACCATAATGGAGCTGAGTCGAGGATACTGGCAGATTCTCCTGAGCCCCGAGGTGCAGGAGAAGTCCGCCTTCATCACACCCTTCAGACTGTGTGAGTCCACGGTCATGCCCTTCGGCATGAAGAATGGCCCTGCCACTTTCCAGCGGATGGTCAACCTCCTGGTTCAGGGACTGGAGGAGTACGTGGTGGCATACTTGGATGACATTGCCATCTTCAGTTCCTCCTGGAAAGAACACCTGCAGCATCTCGAGGAGGTGCTCAGGTGAATTCCCCGAGCTGGACTGACTATCAAGTCAGAAAAGTGCCAGATCGGCATGAGTGAGGTCCACTACCTGGGGCACCGGGTAGGCGGGGGCACCCTAAGCCAGAGCCTGAGAAAGTGGGAGCTATCATGAACTGGCCCACCCCCAGGACCAAGAAACAGGTGATGTCCTTCCTGGGCACTGCAGGGTACTATAGGCGCTTCGTACAGCACTATAGTAGCCTGGCAAAACCCTTAACGGACCTCACCAGGAAGAAGCTACCCCACATCGTCAACTGGACCAACGGCTGTGAGGGGGCCTTCCAGGCTTTGAAAACCGCACTGTGCAATGCCCCTGTGTTGAAAGCAGTTGACAGCAGTCAACCGTTCTTGCTGCAGACTGACACTAGCGATTTTGGCCTTGGTGCTGTGCTCAGCCAGGTTGACTCGGAGAACCAAGAGCACCCCGTGTTTATACCTGAGCCGGAAACTTCTGCCGAGGGAAGTGGCCTACTCCACCATTGAGGAGTGCCTGGCCATAGTTTGGGCCCTGCAGCGCTTGCAGTCCTACTTGTACGGTCGCACCTTCACTGTGGTGACTGTTGTGAACTATACTTTTTGGCTCCCTCTTGTGGTCACTAGTGATTTGGCACATGGATTGTCTTTTACCAGGTTGGTGCTCACCGTCAGTCGGTTTGGGGGTTCTTGGATATTCAGCGTGGATATTTTGCAGGGTTTTTTGCTGACCATATAAGTCTTCTTACTATATTCTGCTATTAGTCAGTGGGCCTCTCTTTGCTAAATCTAGTTCATACTTACGTTTGTCTTTTCTTCTTACCTCACCGTCATTATTTGTTGGGGGCTTGTATTACTTTGGGGTCTTTTCTCTGGAGGCAAGAGAGGTCTTATTTTCCCTGATAGGGGTAGTTAGTTCTCCGGCTGGCGCGAGACGTCTAGAATCAACGTAGGCACGTTCCCCGGCTGCTGTTAGTGTTTGCGCTAGGATCAGGTATATGGTCAGCCTAGTTACCACTTCCCTATGAGCTGGAATTTATGTTTTGCAGACTTTGCTGTAATCTTTGAGGTCCCCTGCCATTGGGATCATAACAGTATGCCAGGCCTATAAATAGTTAATGCATTGCTGAAGTGGGATTAAAAGAAAAGAAGTTCTGAGTTTTGTTTTTTTTTTCTTCCTCCCCTTTATCTCTGAGTGGCTTGAAGCTTTGCTGCAGACATGAATGTTCAGACCTTGATTACTAGTGTGGATCAGCTTGCTGCACGTGTGCAGGGCATTCAGGATTTTGTTGTTAGCAGTCCTATGTCAGAGCCTAAGATACCTATTCCTGAGCTGTTCTCTGGAGATCGATTTAAATTTAGGAATTTTAGGAATAATTGTAAATTGTTTCTATCTTTGAAACCTCGTTCGTCTGGAGATTCAGCTCAGCAAGTTAAAATTATTATCTCCTTCTTGCGTGGCGACCCTCAGGATTGGGCTTTCTCGTTAGCGCCAGGAGATCCTGCATTGGCGGATGTTGATGCGTTTTTTCTGGCGCTCGGATTGCTTTATGAGGAGCCTAATCTTGAAATTCAGGCAGAAAAAGCTCTACTGGCCATCTCTCAGGGCCAGGATGAAGCTGAGGTGTACTGCCAAAAATTTCGGAAATGGTCCATGCTTACTCGATGGAATGAATGTGCTCTGGCCGCAAATTTCAGAAATGGCCTTTCTGAAGCCATTAAGAATGTGATGGTGGGTTTTACAATTCCTACAAGTCTGAATGATTCTATGGCGCTGGCTATTCAGATTGATCGGCGTTTGCGGGAGCGCAAATCCGCTAAACCTCTGGCGGTGTTGTCTGAACAGACACCTGTCTCAATGCAATGCGATAGAATCCTGACTAGAACCGAACGACAAAATCATAGACGTCAGAATGGGTTGTGTTTTTACTGTGGTGATTCTACACATGTTATATCAGCATGCTCTAAACGCCTAACCAAGGTTGTCAGTCCTGTCACCATTGGTAATTTGCAGCCTAAATTTATTTTGTCTGTGACTTTAATTTGTTCATTGTCTTCCTACCCTGTTATGGCATTTGTGGATTCAGGTGCTGCCCTGAGTCTTATGGACTTGTCGTTTGCCAAGCGCTGCGGTTTTGTCCTGGAGCCTTTAAAGGTTCCGATTCCTCTCAGAGGAATTGATGCTACGCCACTGGCGGAAAATAAACCGCAGTATTGGACACAAGTGACCATGTGCATGACTCCTGAACATCGGGAGGTGATTCGTTTTCTTGTTCTGCATAAAATGAATGATTTGGTCGTTTTAGGTCTGCCATGGTTACAGACCCATAATCCTGTTTTGGATTGGAAGGCTATGTCTGTCTCAAGTTGGGGTTGTCAGGGAATTCATTGCGATTCTCCGCCGGTATCTATTGCTACTTCTACTCCTTCAGAAGTTCCTGAGTATTTGTGTGACTATCAGGATGTATTCAGTGAGTCCAGGTCCAGTGCTCTTCCTCCTCATAGGGACTGTGACTGCGCTATAGATTTGATTCCTGGCAGTAAATTTCCTAAGGGACGATTATTTAATTTGTCTGTACCCGAGCATGCCGCGATGCGTTCTTATGTCAAGGAGTCTTTGGAGAAGGGGCATATTCGTCCATCCTCTTCCCCTCTCGGTGCGGGATTCTTTTTTGTGGCCAAGAAAGACGGGTCTTTGAGACCTTGTATAGACTATCGGCTTCTGAATAAAATCACTGTTAAGTTTCAGTATTCGTTGCCGCTATTGTCAGACTTGTTTGCTCGGATTAAGGGCGCCAAGTGGTTCACCAAGATAGATCTTCGTGGTGCGTACAACCTTGTGCGCATTAGGCAGGGAGATGAATGGAAAACTGCATTCAATACGCCCGAAGGTCATTTTGAATACTTGGTGATGCCCTTTGGGCTCTCTAATGCCCCTTCAGTGTTTCAGTCCTTTATGCATGATATCTTCCGGAAGTATCTGGATAAATTTTTGATTGTGTATCTTGATGATATTCTAGTTTTCTCGGATGATTGGGATGCTCATGTAAAGCAGGTCAGGATGGTGTTTCAGGTTTTGTGTGATAACGCTTTGTTTGTGAAGGGCTCAAAGTGTCCCTTTGGAGTGCAGAAGGTTTCCTTTTTGGGTTTTATTTTCTCCCCTTCTGCCGTGGAGATGGACCCAGTCAAGGTCCGAGCTATTCATGATTGGACTCAGCCCACGTCTGTTAAGAGTCTTCAGAAGTTCTTGGGGTTCGCTAATTTCTACCGTCGCTTTATCGCTAATTTTTCTAGCATTGTTAAACCTTTGACGGATATGACCAAGAAAGGTTCTGATGTGGCTAATTGGGCTCCTGCAGCCGTGGAGGCCTTCCAGGAGCTGAAGCGCCGGTTTACTTCGGCGCCTGTTTTGTGCCAGCCTGATGTCTCACTTCCCTTTCAGGTTGAAGTGGATGCTTCTGAGATCGGTGCTGGGGCTGTTTTGTCGCAGAGAGGCTCTGGTTGTTCTGTGATGAGACCATGTGCCTTTTTCTCTAGGAAGTTTTCGCCTGCTGAGCGGAACTATGATGTTGGTAATCGGGAGTTGTTGGCCATGAAGTGGGCATTTGAGGAGTGGCGTCATTGGCTCGAGGGTGCTAAGCATCGTGTGCTGGTCTTGACTGATCACAAAAATCTGATGTATCTCGAGTCTGCTAAGCACCTGAATCCTAGACAGGCTCGTTGGTCATTGTTTTTCTCTCGTTTTGACTTTGTGGTCTCATACCTGCCTGGTTCGAAGAATGTTAAGGCTGATGCTCTCTCTAGGAGCTTTGTGCCTGACTCTCCTGGAGTCTCGGAGCCAGCTGGTATTCTTAAAGAGGGAGTGATCGTGTCGGCCATATCTCCGGATTTGCGACGTGTGTTGCAGAGATTTCAGGCTGGTAGACCTGACTCGTGTCCACCCGACAGACTGTTTGTTCCTGATAAATGGACCAGCAGAGTCATTTCCGAGGTTCATTCCTCGGTGTTGGCAGGGCATCCGGGAATTTTTGGTACCCGAGATTTGGTGGCTAGGTCCTTTTGGTGGCCTTCCTTGTCACGGGATGTGCGGTCATTTGTGCAGTCCTGTGGGACTTGTGCTCGGGCTAAGCCTTGTTGTTCTCGTGCTAGCGGGTTGCTTCTGCCCTTGCCCGTCCCGAAGAGGCCTTGGACACACATTTCCATGGATTTCATTTCTGATCTTCCGGTGTCTCAAGGAATGTCTGTCATCTGGGTGGTGTGTGATTGTTTTTCCAAGATGGTCCATTTGGTACCCTTGCCTAAGTTGCCTTCCTCTTCCGATCTGGTTCCTTTGTTTTTTCAGAATGTGGTTCGTCTACACGGCATTCCGGAGAATATCGTGTCCGACAGAGGATCCCATTTTGTGTCCAGATTCTGGCGATCTTTTTGTGCTAAGATGGGCATTGATTTGTCGTTTTCATCTGCCTTCCATCCTCAGACTAATGGTCAAACGGAGCGAACTAATCAGACACTGGAGGCTTATTTGAGATGTTTTGTTTCTGCGGACCAGGATGATTGGGTGACCTTCTTGCCATTGGCGGAGTTTGCCCTTAATAATCGGGCTAGTTCCGCTACTTTGGTTTCGCCATTCTTCTGCAACTCTGGTTTTCATCCTCGTTTCTCCTCGGGTCATGTTGAGTCTTCTGACTGTCCTGGGGTGGATTCCGTGGTGGATAGGTTGCAGCGGATTTGGAATCATGTGGTGGACAACTTGAAGTTGTCACAGGAGAAGGCTCAGCGTTTTGCCAACCGCCGCCGCGGTGTGGGCCCCCGACTTCGTGTTGGGGATTTGGGTTGGTTGTCTTCTCGGTATGTCCCTCTGAAGGTTTCCTCTCCTAAGTTTAAGCCTCGCTTTGTTGGTCCTTATAAAATTTTGGAAGTTCTTAACCCGGTTTCTTTTCGTTTGGATCTTCCGGTGTCGTTTGCCATTCACAACGTGTTCCATAGGTCTTTGTTACGGCGGTACGTTGTGCCTGTGGTTCCTGCTGTTGAGCCTCCTGCTCTGGTGTTGGTTGAGGGCGAGTTGGAGTACGTGGTGGAGAAGATCTTGGATTCTCGTCTCTCTAGACGGAGGCTCCAGTATTTGGTCAAATGGAAGGGCTATGGTCAGGAGGATAATTCCTGGGTGGCCGCCTCTGATGTTCATGCGGCCGATTTGGTTCGTGCCTTCCACGCTGCTCATCCTGGTCGCCCTGGTGGTCTTGGTGAGGGTTCGGTGACCCCTCCTTAAAGGGGGGGTACTGTTGTGAACTATACTTTTTGGCTCCCTCTTGTGGTCACTAGTGATTTGGCACTTGGATTGTCTTTTACCAGGTTGGTGCTCACCTGCTTCGTTAGGCCTGGGGTGTTGCTATTTAAACTTCCTGGATTCTCAGTCCAGTGCCTGGCATCGTTGTAATCAGTTCACTTCCGTTTGCTCCTGTCTTCAGGTCCTGGTTCTTTGCAAGATAAGCTAAGTCCTGCTTTCGTACTCTTGATCATTTGCATTGTTCATATTTTTTGTCCAGCTTGTACAATATGTGATTCCTGTTATTGCTGGAAGCTCTAGGGGGGCTGATATTCTCCCCCCACACCGTCAGTCGGTTTGGGGGTTCTTGGATATTCAGCGTGGATATTTTGCAGGGTTTTTTGCTGACCATATAAGTCTTCTTACTATATTCTGCTATTAGTCAGTGGGCCTCTCTTTGCTAAATCTAGTTCATACTTACTTTTGTCTTTTCTTCTTACCTCACCGTCATTATTTGTTGGGGGCTTGTATTACTTTGGGGTCTTTTCTCTGGAGGCAAGAGAGGTCTTATTTTCCCTGATAGGGGTAGTTAGTTCTCCGGCTGGCGCGAGACGTCTAGAATCAACGTAGGCACGTTCCCCGGCTGCTGTTAGTGTTTGCGCTAGGATCAGGTATATGGTCAGCCTAGTTACCACTTCCCTATGAGCTGGTATTTATGTTTTGCAGACTTTGCTGTAATCTTTGAGGTCCCCTGCCATTGGGATCATAACAGGTGACCGACCACAACCCTCTGCGCTGGCTAAACGCCATGTGTGGAACCAACGGAAGGTTGCTACGCTGGAGCCTTACCCTTCAGCAGTTCGACTTCACCATCGAACACAAAATGGGCAGGGAGCATGGCAATTCGGATAGGTTGTCCCGCCAGGGTGAACCTGCTGAGGTGCGCATGGCGGAGTACCGAGAGGTCCTGCCTCCGTAGCGCACACCAGAAATGGGAGGTGTGATGATATTTATATGATTTTTAGTTGTCCCTGTTAACACACACATATTGTGGGCTCTGGCCCCCTTCTCTCTGTGTTTCTGCTTGCTGAAATGTGTGTGTAGAAGAGGTTTTATTGCTCTAGCTGTAAATTCCAGGCTCTGGGCAACTTACTCATCCCTCCTTTCATCTAGTACCAGCTGTAACTGGTCTAGTTTCTGACTCATGACATGAGGTTCTTTGTTCTATTATAATAATATATTGGGCCACTGATTTGGGCTCAAAAAATCAGGAGTATATATTGCTAACTTCCATTGGTAGATCTGTTAGCCACTGTAACCACTAGCAGATAAATGCAACAAGTAAAAAGTACGGATTTCTCCGGAACCATGTGGAACAACTAGGACGAATTTGGTATCAATAGAGAGCTAATTTTAATATAAGATGGATGACGTGTGTGTTATGACTCTGCCAGATTCTCGAGCGAAGATATGAGAGTTATAAGAATTTTTGGAAAAACTGTACAGCTGAGGAGAGGGGAGGGTGATGTTAACTCAACCCCTTTAGTGATGTCACAAGGCTGCAGGTATAAGTGACTGCCAGTGAGCCCAACCTTCAGTCTTGCCTGAGGAGCTGTTACAGAAGGTCTTATCTCATGAATTGGGACATTTGGGGCTTCCCCTACCAGCATGGTTGCCTGAAATGATCTGAGCACATGTGAGTTTTATCTTTCTTCTTTAATCCATGTTATTTTATAATTGCTTTGTATATACATACTTTGTCTCATATTGTAACATCTTTATATACGTTTTTATAAACACTGCCTGATCTTTATGGAGTAAAATATTTAAAATACTAGCTTTGTTCTCCTGCTCTAAAACGTACCCTAAGTCTTCTGAAGGGAATTATGCTACTGTTTTGGGTTAGCTTTGGACCCATTAATTGAAGCTGGTGTCGGCATACCTTGTCCTGCGCTCTTGAGAGTAGTTGTAGCAATGGCGGCATTGATAATTATTGTTCTTGCCTGAGTGGGAGTAGTTATATCGCCCTCGCTGCAGTGTGCCCAATAGCCGGTACATAGCAGGCAGCCTTTCTGGCGACTAATTACCCTAGGTGCAGTACCCAATCTGACCTGAGGGTAAGGTGGGCGCGAGAGGGCTGCAAGTTTTCAAGCGGAACTGTAAAGTGGGATATATATAAATCCCTGCAGTTAGTGTTATATTGCAGAGCAGTGGGATAACTAAAATAAGCCCCTCCGGTACATTAAGAGGTCAATAGCCTTGTTTGTGTTTTCATCACATTGGAGCAGTGGAGGGATAACTAAGATAAGCCCCCTGCACATGTGATAGCCGTGGGCTGGCCAAATGTCACCCCAATCGTGACGTACTGTTGACAGTCACGGTGTGGATCCGTGACAATTACAGATGGTACTGTCTCCATCATTCTTCCTCAACCGGTGTAAAAAGGCTGGGAAACAAGCATCGAATGACTTCAATGTTGTTGATCGCATTCGTTTAGTGACCTGAACTCAGCTAATGTGAATACAACCAAAATGCTTCTGTGTGATGTGCAATATGTGAGCATTTAGGGCCCAATTAAAAACTTTTGCCCAGGGCCCACAATGTCTAAAACCGGCCCTGCCCAGGTGACACAGCTTTTAGACTCGCATCCTTTTTTGTTCACCACAGGAGACCCTGCAATCAGGAGGAATCCCCTGTATCTGACCACTTCTTATACCCTACCACCTACCCATCCCCACCATCACCTCCCAGAGACATAGTACATGAGTCCCCCTGGAATAAGACACAAGAGTCCCATGAGACACAGTACATAAAGCCCCCTGGGATGTGACACAAGCGTCCCATGAGACACAGTACATGAGCCCTCAGGGAAGCAGCACACAACGAGCCTTCCAGAAACAGGATACAAGAGCCATGAAGAAACAAGACATCCCAGCCGCCATATGGGATTACAGTTGCTGGACGCAGATTATATTGTTTTCATGGCGATCCTCTACAGAGATGCCCAGTGCGATGTGGATGGTCCAGTAATGTCGATGCCCGATGCTATGGGGATGGTCCAGTAATGGCGATGCCCGGTGCTATGTGGATGGTCCAGTAATGGCAATGCCTGATGCTATAGGGATGGTACAATCATGGAGAAGCTTGGTGCTATGGGGGTGGTCCAGTAATGGCGATGCTCAATGCTATGCAAATTGTTCAGCAATTACAATGCCCGATGCTATGGGAATGTTCTAGTAATGCCAATGCTTTATGCTTTGGGGATGGTCCGGTAATGGCGATGCCCGGAGCTATAGGGATGGTCCAGTAATGGCGATGCCTGATGCTTTCGGGATGGTCCAATCATGGTTATGCCCAAAGCCATGAGGATGGTCCATTAATTGCGATGTCCAATGCTATGGGGATGGTCCAGTAATGGCAATGCCCGATGCTATGGGGATGGTTCAAACATGGCGATGCCCAATGTTTGCGAATGCTCCAGTAATGGCGATGCCCAATGTTATGGGGATGGTCCATTCATGGCTAAGTCGAGTGCTATGGGGATGGTCCAATCATTTTTTTTGTGATTGACCTAGGCTGCTGTACACACATACAGCAGCCCTGCCTTAGGCTTTATTTGATTGTGCACCTGTGTCCAAGCCTGTCTCACCCTTTATCTGTGGTGCTGGGTAGGCAGTGTGGAGGTTGTAATTGAAATGTCTGTGAACAGACCTGGTCAACCTTTATCTGTGCTTGCTCTTTCTGGCGCCATGGGAGTGATCCAGAAATGCTTCAGGTACAGCTTGCATTTAATGTGGTCTTGCTTTTAATACATTTAGGAGGCCATAATGGCACAGCGAATATAAAAAAATGTAGAGTAGGACTGCCCAATTATGAGAATGCTGTGAAGTGGCGGGGTGGCTCAAAGAATTGATCAATTGTTTGCTAAAAGTCTAATTTTGAAATACAGTTAGAAATCAATATGTGCATGTGCACTTTATGTTTGCGTTCTGACCTTAAGCAGCGCTGGCTTCTCCCCTTTTTTTACTTTGATGGTCCAATCATGGACATGCCTGATGCTATGAGGATGGCCAAGTAAGTGCTATGTCCGATGCTATGGGGGATGGTCTAGTAATGGCGATGCCCGATGCTATGCAAATGGTCCAGCAATGTTGATGCCCGATGATATGGGGATGGTTCAGTAATCATGATACCCAGTGCTATGGGAATGGTCCAGTAATGGGAATGTCTGATGCTATGAGGATTGTCTACTAATGGTGATGTCTGATGCTATGGGGTTGGTCCAGTAATGGCAATGTCTGATGCTATTCAGAAGATCCAGTAATGGCGATGCACAGTGCTTTGAGGATGGCCCAGTAATGGCGATGTCTGGTGCTATGGGGATGGTCCAGTGATGGCGATGTCCGATGCTATGGGGATTGTCAAGAAAATAAGAATTATTTTCCATTGTCTGGGTAACACAGCCAAAGCTGCCTGCTACTCCTCCCCCCAATGGTTTCTGTAAAGCCAAAATCCTTCTTGCAGCTCCTTCCCCCTTTCTGTGACTGTCCACTCCCCCACTCCCTTCCTGACAAATGGTCACTTTTACTGCTGGCCAGCTAGCAAAGAGCTGAATGTGTCCCGCCAAGAATCGCTTTGCCTGCTAGGCAGAATACTCAAAGTAGAATTCAGTAACACACATTAACCCTAGAAACATGAAAATGAGATTTCCAGTATCTGGGCAATTAGGGCTCCGCATGGCGGCGTTTTGTGGCATTAAGGGCCATTGGAAACCTGGGAAATGAATTTCTGCCAACTAGTAAATCACAGACAAACCGCGTTTGGACTCAAAAGAATGGTAAAATCATGGGGTAAAAATAATGCCAATATCATTGGCCTGTGAGCTTCCAGGCCAAAGATATGGAAAAAGGGAGTTTTTAATAACTTGCCAAAATAGGTGTATCTCCCAGGAAACAGCCCACATGTGAGGACACCCAAAGTGGGAGTCCCTAAGTTTGTGGCCGAACCATAAAACAGAATATCCATTTTGGGAGGTTATTCAGAGATCTGACAGCTGAAGACATCTTGCTGGGGTGCTGAATCATTTCTCTGGGAACTCTCTTCCCCTTTATCGACGCATCATACCTGTGACTGAGATTTAGTAAATTCGTACCTTTATCTCTTAAATTTTATAACTGTTTGTACATATTTGTATTTGTCTCTTTTGTAATATCTTTTGCATTTTTGTAAACACTGCCGATTTCTTCTCGAATAAACATATTTACTTGCTTCATTCTTTTGGCTCTATGATCGATCTGACATGTATTTCGCACAAATTCACACTACCTGGGGTTTGTTTCTGACCCGATATAGGCTTGGTAATGGACCGGCTTATATCTAGCGAGGAACTGGTGGCAGCATAGCATTCTGGTGTTATTTGGGGATAAGGAATATAAACCAGCTCACCCGTGATGCATAAACCAAACCTCGGGAGCACGGACCCGATGTGTCCAGGCGTATAAAGTCCAAAAAAGAAAAGAATGTCCAGCTTCACCGAGTCCGTAAAAAAGAGTTTTCTTTATTCACAAACTTTAAACATGGAGGATACAGACATATGCAGCACTCCAGAGTCCTGGCCGTTGCAGTATTGTCGCTCTTCCACCAGGGGGAGTGATGGTACGTCTGATGGCACTAAAGGAGTTCACCTGACCAGGTATCACAGTCACACACTACACTTCACACTCCAACCACCAGGGGGAGCAAAGGGTTCTATCTATTAGGCCACTCCTCACACTCGGGTATAACTGGGGGTTGGATGGGAAGTTAGTTGGGGAAAAGCTGCTGGGTGCAACCCAGGAAAGACCTGTCAGGAGGATCATCTGAGAAGCAGACAGAGGTCCCTGTCAGGGGTGGGACCCTGGCAGAGACTTAGCAAGAGATAGAACGCTATGGAGCTGCGCCTGCACCTCATTGCGGCAGCATCCTAAGAAAGGACAAGAAGCGGAGTATATTGTGGAGAAGTGAGAAACAAGATTGCAGCACAAGGAGAGAATACCAGGAGGATTTCTGCCTTAAGATCGGCAACATCCTTCTGAGGCGCATAGCCGGTGGCCGGAACACCGAGGGAGTAATAGGCTCTACGCATTACTTCAAACTACGGCAGGACAGTTAATTCCAAGTTGGCTGCCCAACCTTTAACCTAATGAAGACAACGGAGGCAAATTGTGGGAGAGGGGCATCTCTAGGGTCCCTATAAAATAGCTCCAGGTCTACCCCATCATACGGGTCGTCCTAACCATACCATCTGGGGGACGGAGAGAGAGAATATCAGAAACATACACGACAGTTGTGAGGACTATCCCGTGTTGCTCAGCAGGGAAGTACTACAACACACAGGCGCTAGTAGGAAGGCTACTGATTTCCACCTGCAAAGGGAACTCTGGATGTGCCTTCGGACCGGCCGGATTCAGCCAGCCCTGTTAGCAGTGCTCTGGATGGCGGACGCTGAAGTCTTCAGTAAAAGGTAAAGAGACTGCAACCCTGTGTCCTCGTTATTTACTGCGACCTACACCATCATCATCTACCTTACTGGGAAGCCCTGGGGACCTACTTCACCTGTGGGAAGGTATACCATCTAGCTGCCATAACATCACCCCAGCGGACCCCTAGCAGCATCGGTCACCCTGACCGAATACCACAGGTGGCGTCACGAACACTTGACAAACTTCGCCCTTTGATTGGGCGCCCCTTAGCAGGGCCACGGACCGGGACGGGCCACCGTGACATCCCCAGAACCAAGAGAGAGGGACCCGGTACCAAGTACCCCGCTGCCCTGCGCCTGGGGGCGATCCACATACATGTCATGATTAAGGGAGCTTAGTCTCCAGAAACGCGTTGAGATTCTTACCCATATGGTTCGTGCTCAAGTCTGTATCCTCCATGTTTAAAGTTTCTGACTAAAGAACACTATTTTTTATGGACTCGGTGAAGCTGGACATTCTTTTCTTTTTTGTTAGTTGGGGATCCTGGTAGTTTGGGGACAGGAGGTTTATATATGTACTCCTGGCCTGAGACTGGTGCGATATATACCGCCTTCACTGCAGTGTCCTGATAACCAGCACGTAACAGGACAGCCTCTCCGGCGACTACTTGTCCTAGGTGCAGTACCCTGACTGACAGTGCTATTGGGATGGTCCAGTAATGGCGATGCCCAGAGCTATGGGGATTGTCCAGTAATGGTGATTCCCAGTGCTATGCGGTTGGTCCAATAATGGCGATGCCCAGTGCAATGCGGTTGGTTCAGTTATAGCGATGCCCGATTTTATGCTGATGGTCCAGTAATGACAATGCCCGCTGCTATGAGGATGGTCTAGTAATGGTGATGCCCAGTGCTGTGGGGATGGTCCAGTAATGGCTTTGAATGATGCTTTGGGGATGGTCCAGTAATGGCGATGACCGGTACTATGAGGATGGGCCAGTAATGGCGAAGCCCGGTGCTATGAGGATGGGCCAGTAATGGTGCTATGCCCGGTGCTATGGGGATCGTCCAGTAATGGCAATGTCCGATGCCATGGAGATGGTCCAGTAATGGTGTGATGCCCGGACCTATGGGGATGGTCCAGTAATGGCGATGCCTGACGCTATGGGTATGGTCCAGTAATAGTAATGCCCCGTGCTATGGGGATGGACCAATCATAGCGATGCCCAGTGCTATGGAGATAGTCCAGTAATGGCGATGCCCACTGCTATGAGGATGGGCCAGTAATGGCAATGCCCAGTGCTATGGAGCTGGTCCAGTAATGGCTTTGAACGGTGCTATGGGGATGGTCCAGTAATGGTGCGATGCCCGGTGCTATGGAGATGTCCAGTAATGGTGCGATGACCGGTGCTATGGGGATGATCCTGTAATAGTAATGTCCGGTGTTTAGTGGATGGTCCAGTAATGGGGCGATGCCCGACTTTATGAGGATGGTCCAGTAATGGTGATGCCTGGGACTTTGGGGATGATCCAGTAATGGTGCAATGCCCGCTGCTATGGAGATGGTCTAGTATTGGCGATGCCGGTGCTATGGGGATGGTCCTGTAATAGCAATGTCCGCTGCTATGGGGCTGGTCCTGTAATAGTGATGCCCGGTGTTTTGAGGACGGTCCAGTAATGTTGTGATGCCCGATGCTATGAGGATGGTCCGGTAATGGCGATAACCTGCGCTATGGGAATAGTCCTGTAATACTGTTGCCCGCTGCTATGGGGATGGCCCAGTAATAGCAATGACCGATGCTATGGAGATGGTTCTGTAATAGCGATACCCGGTGCTATGTGAATGGTCCTGTAATAGCGATGCCTGGTGCTATGGGGATAGTCCAGTAATGGCGATGACCGGTGCTATAGGGATGGTCCAGTATTGGCGATGACCTGTGCTATAGGGATGGTCCAGTATTGGTGATGCCCGGTGCTATGGAGATGGACCTGTAATAGCGATGCCCGATGCTATGTGAATGGTCCTGTAATAGCGATGCCCAGTGCTATAGGGATGGTCCAGTATTGGCGATGACCGGTGCTATAGGGATGGTCCAGTAATGGCGATGCCTGAAGCTATGGGGATGGTCCTGTAATGGCGATGCCCAGTGCTATAGGGATGGTCCAGTATTGGTGATGCCCGGTGCTATAGGGATGGTTCAGTAATGGCGATGCCTGAAGCTATGGGGATGGTCCTGTAATGGTGATGCCTGAAGCTATGGGGATGGTCCAGTAATGGTGATGCCTGAAGCTATGGGGATGGTCCAGTATTGGTGATGCCTGACGCTATGGGGATGGTCCAGTATTGGTGATGACCGGTGCTATAGGGATGGTTCAGTAATGGCGATGCCTGAAGCTATGTGGATGGTCCTGTAATGGTGATGCCTGAAGCTATGGGGATGGTCCAGTAATGGTGATGACCGGTGCTATAGGGATGGTCCAGTATTGGCGATTACCGGTGCTATGGGGATGGTCCAGTAATGGCGATGCCTGAAGCTATGGGGATGGTCCTGTAATGGTGATGCCTGAAGCTATGGGGATGGTCCAGTATTGGTGATGACCGCTGCTATGGGCATGGTCCAGTAATGGCGATGCCTGAAGCTATGGGGATGGTCCTGTAATGATGATGCCTGAAGCTATGGGGATGGTCCAGTATTGGTGATGACCGGTGCTATGGGGATGGTCCAGTAATGGTGATGTCCGAAGCTATGGGGATGGTCCAGTATTGGTGATGACCGGTGCTATAGGGATGGTCCAGTAATGGCGATGTCAAAAGCTATGGGGTTGGTCCAGTAATGGCGATGTCCGAAGCTATGGGGATGGTCCAGTAACGGCGATGTCCGAAGCTATGGGGATGGTGCAGTAATGGTGATGCCTGAAGCTATGGGGATGGTCCAGTAATAGCGATGCCAAGTGCTATAGGGATGGTCCAGTGTTCGCGATGACCGTGGCTATGGAGATGGTCCAGTATTGGTGATGCCTGAAGCTATGGGGATGGTCCAGTATTGGTGATGCCTGAAGCTATGGGGATGGTCCAGTAATGGAGATGCCTGAAGCTATGGGGATGATCCAGTAATGGCGATGCCTGAAGCTATGGGGATGGTCCAGTAATAGCGATGCCCGGTGCTATAGGGATGGTCCAGTATTGGTGATGCCCACTGCTATGGGGATGGTCCAGTAATAGCGATGCCCGGTGCTATGGGGATGGTCCAGTAATGGTGATGCCTGAAGCTATAGGGATGGTCCAGTAATGGCGATGCCTGAAGCTATGGGGATCGTCCAGTAATGGTGATGCCTGACGCTGTGGGGATGGTCCAGTAATGGAGATGCCTGAAGCTATGGGGATGGTCCAGTAATGGAGATGCCTGAAGCTATGGGGATGGTCCAGTAATGGTGATGCCTGAAGCTATGGGGATGGTCCAGTAATGGAGATGCCTGAAGCTATGGGGACGGTCCAGTAATGGAGATGCCTGAAGCTATGGGGACGGTCCAGTAATGGTGATGCCCACTGCTATGGGGATGGTCCAGTAATGGCGATGTCCGAAGCTATGGGGATGGTCCTGTAATAGCGATGCCCGGATGCCCGGTGCTATGGGGATGGTCAAGTAATGGCGATGTCCGAAGCTATGGAGATGGACCTGTAATAGTGATGCCCGATGCTATGGGGATGGTCCAGTAATGGTGATGCCTGAAGCTATGGGGATGGTCCAGTAATGGCGATGCCTGAAGCTATGGGGATGGTCCTGTAATGATGATGCCTGAAGCTATGGGGATGGTCCAGTATTGGTGATGACCGGTGCTTTTGGGATGGTCCAGTAATGGTGATGTCCGAAGCTATGGGGATGGTCCAGTATTGGTGATGACCGGTGCTATAGGGATGGTCCAGTAATGGCGATGTCAAAAGCTATGGGGTTGGTCCAGTAATGGCGATGTCCGAAGCTATGGGGATGGTCCAGTAACGGCGATGTCCGAAGCTATGGGGATGGTGCAGTAATGGTGATGCCTGAAGCTATGGGGATGGTCCAGTAATAGCGATGCCCAGTGGTATAGGGATGGTCCAGTGTTCGCGATGACCGTTGCTATGGAGATGGTCCAGTATTGGTGATGCCTGAAGCTATGGGGATGGTCCAGTAATGGTGATGCCTGAAGCTATGGGGATGGTCCAGTAATGGAGATGCCTGAAGCTATGGGGATGATCCAGTAATGGTGATGCCTGAAGCTATGGGGATGGTCCAGTAATAGCGATGCCCGGTGCTATGGGGATGGTCCAGTATTGGTGATGCCCACTGCTATGGGGATGGTCCAGTAATGGTGATGCCTGGAGCTATAGGGATGGTCCAGTAATGGCGATGCCTGAAGCTATGGGGATGGTCCAGTAATGGTGATGCCTGACGCTGTGGGGATGGTCCAGTAATGGAGATGCCTGAAGCTATGGGGATGGTCCAGTAATGGAGATGCCTGAAGCTATGGGGATGGTCCAGTAATGGTGATGCCTGAAGCTATGGGGATGGTCCAGTAATGGAGATGCCTGAAGCTATGGGGACGGTCCAGTAATGGAGATGCCTGAAGCTATGGGGACGGTCCAGTAATGGTGATGCCCACTGCTATGGGGATGGTCCAGTAATGGCGATGTCCGAAGCTATGGGGATGGTCCTGTAATAGCGATGCCCGGATGCCCGGTGCTATGGGGATGGTCCAGTAATGGCGATGTCCGAAGCTATGGAGATGGACCTGTAATAGTGATGCCCGATGCTATGGGGATGGTCCAGTAATGGTGATGCCTGAAGCTATGGGGATGGTCCAGTAATGGAGATGCCTGAAGCTATGGGGATGGTCCAGTAATGGCGATGCCTGAAGCTATGGGGATGGTCCAGTAATAGTGATGCCTGATGCTATGGGGATGGTCCAGTAATGGCGATGCCTGATGCTATGGGGATGGTCCAGTAATGGCGATGCCTGATGCTATGGGGATGGTCCAGTAATGGCGATGCCTGAAGCTATGGGGATGGTCCAGTAATGGCGATGCCTGAAGCTATGGGGACGGTCCAGTAATGGAGATGCCTGAAGCTATGGGGACGGTCCAGTAATGGAGATGCCTGAAGCTATGGGGACGGTCCAGTAATAGCGATGTCGGTGCTATGTGAATGGTCCTGTAATAGCGATGCCGGTGCTATGGGGATGGTCCAGTAATGGAGATGCCTGAAGCTATGGGGATGGTCCAGTAATGGAGATGCCTGAAGCTATGGGGATGGTCCAGTAATGGCGATGCCTGAAGCTATGGGGATGGTCCAGTAATAGTGATGCCTGATGCTATGGGGATGGTCCAGTAATGGCGATGCCTGAAGCTATGGGGATGGTCCAGTAATGGCGATGCCTGAAGCTATGGGGATGGTCCAGTAATGGCGATGCCTGAAGCTATGGGGACGGTCCAGTAATGGAGATGCCTGAAGCTATGGGGACGGTCCAGTAATAGCGATGTCGGTGCTATGTGAATGGTCCTGTAATAGCGATGCCGGTGCTATGGGGATGGTCCAGTAATGGAGATGCCCACTGCTATGGGGATGGTCCGATCATAGCCGGCAGTACAGATGAGCTCACGGCCTCCACTGTTGTCGCAGCCTCCACTGTTGTCGCAGCCTCCACTGTTGTCGCAGCCTCCATCGCTGTGTGCGCCCGTTCAGAGTCTGAGATTTGCCCCTGGACATAGACATCCGATGCGGGGAGTTCTTCTCACAATGGCCGCGGCTTGTTAGCACTGAGATATGGGAGAGAAGTGTTCCATCTCCTGTGTCGCACCCTGCGCCGACTATCAGCAGACAAGCCGCGAGATGGCAGATAGCGATCACTCCACACCTGACAACAAAACCCACAAATACACGCGTCCCGGGAGCGGCGAGGAGTCGGGTGGTGATAAGATTCCTCCCGCCGCAGCTCTGGGGACAGATTTGCATTTTAATGGAAGCTGCTCATTGACTCTTGTGCCACAAGTCGCATCATTACCGGAGGCGCGTGGGATTAGTGCTGATCGCGGGCGATAACGGCGGGAGCGGCTGCTCTGCTCTCCGCGGATTAGGCGCCTGCCGCGCGCTGATAATTTCTGAGCTGGAGACGTCGCACTCGAGCACAAGAGATTTCCAGGTTTGCTGTCAGCACGAGCGGCCATTACACCTTCAAGCTTTCAATTTCCTTTACAAATGAAATAAATAGGATATTGAGCGGCCCGATCCGCACTGATGCCGCAACGATCACATAAGCTACGGAAAAGGGAAACCCCGAATGTAACGAGCAAGTCTATGGCGACAAATCTGTGCGTACTGCGACCTCCACCACCTCCGCGCTACCGATCTGTGCGTACTGCGACCTCCACCACCTCCGCGCTACTGATCTGTGCGTACTGCGACCTCCACCACCTCCGCGCTACCGATCTGTGCGTACTGCGACCTCCACCACCTCCGCGCTACTGATCTGTGCGTACTGCGACCTCCACCACCTCCGCGCTACTGATCTGTGCGTACTGCGACCTCCACCACCTCCGCGCTACTGATCTATGCGTACTGCGTCCTCCACCACCTCCGTGCTACTGATCTGTGCGTACTGCGACCTCCACCACCTCCGTGCTACCGATCTGTGCGTACTGCATCCTCCACCTCCTCCGCGCTACTGATCTGTGCATACTGCGTCCTCCACCACCGCCTCACTACTGATCTGTGCATACTGCGACCTCCACCACTTCTGCGCTACTGATCTGTGCATACTGCGTCCTCCACCACCGCCTCACTACTGATCTGTGCGTACTGCGGCCTCAACCACCGCCGCACTACTGATCTGTGCATACTGCGACCTCCACCTCCTCTGCGCTACTGATCTCTGCATACTGTGACCTCCACCACCGCCTCACTACTGATCTGTGCGTACTGCGACTGTAACGGGGCCTTCAGTGCTGGAGTACCTCTTTAGTACCACCCCATGTTTCTGGAGGTCCACTCTGCTTTAGCTGGAGTCTGAATGAAGGACGCTGGCTGGAATTGCTTGGTTACATGGGCGCATATAAAAGATCACTGCTTCTCCACGTATTTCCAGTATGACAACAGTTTACTCACAGGACACAGAATATATATCACACAGGTACAGAGGGCAGGTCTATTGAAAAGCGGCAGGCCAGACATACATCACATTATCCGCAGGGGGCCGATATTTACTGTGGGAATTACAAAGGTGGGAGAGTACAGAAGGGGGATATCTTGTCCCCTCTGCCCAGGGGTGCAGCCTGTGGGCTGATGCATTAGGGACATGCCTCTTACATGGAAACTATTATACATACATATAACTGCACAACATAATCTGGGTGCTGAGGGGCTACGCAACAACGACCTCCGCGCTACTGATCTGCGCATACTGCGACCTCCACCACCTCCGCGCTACTGATCTGTACGTACTGCGACCACCACCACCTCCGCGCTACTGATCTGTGCGTACTGCGTCCTCCACAACCTCCGCGCTACTGATCTGAGCATACTGCATCCTCCACCACCTCCGCGCTACTGATCTGTGCGTACTGCGACCTCCACCACCTCCGCGCTACTGATCTGTACATACTGCGACCTCCCCCACCACCTCACTACTGATCTGTACATACTGCGACCTCCACCAGCTCCGTGCTACTGATCTGTGCATACTGCGACCTCCACCACCTCCGCGCTACTGATCTGTGCGTACTGCACCTCCACCACCTCCGCGCTACTGATCTGTGCGTACTGCGTCGTCCACCACCTCCGCGCTACTGATCTGTGCATACTGCGACCTCCACCACCGCCGCACTACTGATCTGTGCATACTGCAACCTCCACCACCTCCACGCTACTGATCTCTGCATACTGCGACCTCCACCACTGCCGCACTACTGATCTGTGCATACTGCAACCTCCACCACCTCCGCACTACTGATCTGTGCGTACTGCAACCTACACCACCTCCGCACTACTGATCTGTGCGTACTGCAACCTACACCACCTCCGCAGTACTGATCTGTGCGTACTGCGACCTCCACCACCTCCGCGCTACTGATCTGTGCATACGGCGTCCTCCACCACTGCCGCACTACTGATCTGTGCATACTGCATCCTCCACCACCTCCGCGCTACTGATCTGTGCGTACTGTGACCTACACCACCGCCGCACTACTGATCTGTGCATACTGCGTCCTCCACCACCGCCGCACTACTGATCTGTGTGTACTGCGTCCTCCACCACCGCCGCACTACTGATCTGTGCGTACTGCGTCCTCCACCACCGCGCTACTGTCCTATGCGTACTGCGACCTCCACTACCTCCGCGCTACTGATCTCTGCATACTGCAACCTCCACCACCGCCGCACTACTGATCTGTACATACTGCGTCTTCCACCACCGCCGCACTACTGATCTGTACATACTGCGTCTTCCACCACCGCCGCACTACTGATCTGTACATACTGCGACCTCCACCACCGCCTCACTACTGATTTGTGCGTACTGCGACCTCCACCACCTCCGCGCTACTGATCTCTGCATACTGCTACCTCCGCCACCACTGATTTACTGATTTGTGCGTATGTAATAATTATAGGGGATAATTCAGGAGACTCTTTGCGTGGAACAAGACAAAAGGACACAGTTTTATAAGTGGTAAAGTTTATATTATCACACGGTGATTCAAACAGGTGCAGAGAGAAACTCAAGTCCACAACACTTGGTGCAAATAATAAACGCAGCTTAGCAGTCTATAGGAAACTTCAGAGGAAAATGCAATCAAGCAGAAAGTCTATGAAGCACAGTTATTCTTGAGGAAACTTGACACGAATAGATCCTTGACTTAGTCCAGACACAGATAGATATGCTTATTAGGCAGTTCAAATCATATCTTAGCTCCACCAGGGAGGCCTGGTTAATAGTCTCAGGTTTTGCAGAGCAGCAAACAGCTTACATGACCAGCAAATGCAGATGGAAGTAACACGAGCAGCAGATGGAGGATTACTGAACACTGGTGTACACAGCAGGAACTCAGAGCAGAGTGGCAGGATCTCCAACACAGGTTCACAGGAGCAGGTGCAAGGCCAGGGAGTAATCAGGAGCTGGATGCAAAGCAGAATAATCCAGCACAGACTGAAGGCTGGGGTGGAGTTTTATAGCAGGAAGATAAGTGCACATGAGACCAAAGATGCCATGTTGAAAAAGGGCAGTAATGCACAAAAGGTAAAAAATGTTCAGAGTCCTGACATTACTCCCTCCTTAGAAGCGGCCTCAGGACGATCCTGGACCTGGTTTCTCAGGGAATCTCTGATGAAAACGAGAAATCTTCTGTTGGACATTGATGTTTTCCACAGGTTCCCAAGAGTTTTCCTCAGGGGGATATCCCTGCCATCTTATCAGATATTGGAGCCGATTCCTGCGAATCCTGGAATCAATAATTTCCTCCACCACAAATTGTTCTTGCCCATCAATCACCACAGGCTGCGGAGGTGGCACAAGACGTCCCTGGAAGGTATTAGGAGATATAGGCTTTAGTAAAGATACATGAAAAACTGGGTGTACCTTCATAGTCCTAGGCAGCTTCAGCCGGCAGGCCACAGAGCTCACAATACCGTTGATCTTGAAAGGGCCAATGAATTTCTGTCCAAGTTTTTGTGAAGGAACGTTTAACTTCAGATTCTTAGTTGCTAACCACACGGAATCTCCTACCTTGAACTTGGGTGCAGGTTTACGGAATCTATCAGCCGATCTCTTATAACGTTCTTGAGCTGTGGTCAGGGATTCCTTCAGCACCTCCAGATTTTGTCTCATCGCAGTCAGCCTTTCCTCCACTGCCGGAACCGGAGAGTTAATTGGAGACCTAGGTAAAATACACGGATGATAACCCAGATTGGCAAAGAAAGGTGTAAATTTAGTGGAGGCGCTCTGAGAATGGTTATATGAAAATTCGGTTAACGGCAACAACTCCAACCAATCATCCTGGAGATGGCTGACATAGCATCTTAGATATTGTTCCAGCGTCTGGTTGGTCCGCTCAGTCTGACCATTTGTCTGGGGATGGTAAGCAGAAGAGAGACAGACATTAATATTGAGTGCAGAGCAAAACCCCTTCCAGAATCTTGAAGTAAACTGTACTCCACGGTCAGAGATGATCTCATCCGGCACCTCATGCTACCGAAAGACATTCTGCATAACCAAGTTCACTGTATCTTTAGCTGAGGGGAGGCCGGTGCACGGAACAAAATGAGCAGCTTTAGTCAGGCTATCAACTACCACCATGATTGTATTCATGCCCCCCGATGTAGGCAGCTCCACAATAAAGTCCATTGATATAGGTGGCAATCTCCTGTTCTAAAACATACCCTAAGTCTCTTGAAGGGAATTACGCTACTGTTTTGGGTTAGCTTCGGACCCGTTTAATCGAAGCTGGTGGCAGCTTACTGGGTGCACTGTGCCTGTTGGAGGCGTTGTAGCGACGGCGACATTGATAATTATTGTTCCTGCCTGAGCGGGAGTAGTTAAATCGCCCCGCTGTAGCGTGCCCAATAGCCAGTACATAGCAGGCAGCCTTTCTGGCGACTAATTACCCTAGGTGCAGTACCTAATCTGACCTGAGAGTAAGGGGGGGCGCCAGAGAGCTGCAAGGTTTAAGTGGAACTGTAAGCGGGATATTCATAGATCCCTGCAGTTCATGGTTTATTGTAGAGCAGTGGGATACCTAAAATAAGCCCCTGCTGTAAACTAAGAGGTCAATAACCTTGTGTGTGTTTTTTCATCACATTGTAGCAGTGGAGGGATAACTAAGATAAGCCCCCCTGCACATGTGATAGCCGTCTGTTGGCCTAAAGTCACCCCGATCCGTGACGTAGGGGTGACCGTCACGGTGTGGATCCCTGACATATTGATGGAAGCGGTCAGGGGGGTCGTGACAAATCGCACCTGATTGCCCTTAACTGGGGATATATTCACATGCAGGCGTCTGCTACAGACGCAGTCTGCTGCATTTCATCTTTTAACTTCCATCTTTTAAATTACATCTTTTTAATTATGAATTTGAATTAGACTGAATTCTAGAATGCATTTGGCTACTCATCACTACTACAATATTATCATCATCTGTACCATCTAATCAAGCTGTTCTCCTCTTCCCACAGGTATGCATTGACTTTCCCCAGCTCTCCCTGGCTCCTGAATGTCTCTGTATATTGCATTGAATTTCCATGGTATGCATTGACTTTCCCCAGCTCTCACTGGCTCCCGAATGTCTCTGTATATTGCATTGAATTTCCATGGTATGCATTGACCTTTCCCCAGCTCTCCCTGGCTCCTGAATGTCTCTGTATATTGCATTGAATTTTCTATGCCTTCCCCGGATCTGAGTGTCTTGGTGCAGCACATATAATCCTTTTTAGTATGCTTTCTTACCTATCAGCCTGTTTCTATGACCTGTTTCATGTCTCTCATTGTGTTATTCTGGCATCTCTCTGAGTGGTCAGTCCAACCCCCCCTCTCTTTATGACCTCTGCCTAACTCTCTACATCTGGTGTCCCATACCCAGCCACCTCCTCATTCACACCCGATTGCCTTTAACTGGGGATATATTCACATGCAGGCGTCTGCTACAGACGCAGTCTGCTGCATTTCATCTTTTTACTTATGACTTTGAATTAGACTGAATTGGACTGGAATTGACTGGAAGGTAAGAGAATACCAAACCACTACAATGTTTCGGTTTCTTTTCTCATTCACCCCCATACTACTTTCCTTCTTACAATCTCCTGCAATCCCTCCACCTTGTAAGGAACTAGTCATTTCTTCCTCCATCCTCCCCAGCCATATCACCTTCTCCTCAGAACTGTTCCTCCACATACAATCCTTTTTCTCCAGACACACACGGCCGCATCATGTCCTATCCTGCACCCACCTTCTAACGCTCTCTCTGCTACTCCTCATTGCTGGTGATGTATCCCCTAATCCTGGCCCTCTTCAACACATCCCCACACTCATTTCTAACCCCCTACCTCGATCCTCCGCACGTTTTCCCAACCATGACAACCTCTGTTAGACTAGCGGTGGATACCGCGTCCAGGAGGTGAATACACATGCCCAGGCGGCTCCTTTATCAGCCCCTGTTAGTGTACATATCCATGCGGTTCTCTCCTCCCCCCCAGGTATGACCTTCTAAGTTCTGACACAATATATACAAATAGCAATATATGCGCTCACAAGCACTTGGTGCATTCTCCTCCAGTGCCTATGAAAGGAACTGTCTCACACTGGGACTACTATACCTATAACGCACACAAGCTCTGAAGCATCTTGCCTCATATATGGAATCACCTCTACAATCGTTAATAGCGGACATTTATTGCATCATGCATGATCTGCATTCTAAATAAGGGCACGTTCGACACACTATAAGGCACAGCACGTGACTGATGAAAGCTCGATAAGAGCTGAAACGTTTCCAGTGCTACCTTAATACCAATAAATCTATCAGATTTAAGTTGAGTGCGAGACTTTCTTATAATTAACCTCTGTTATGACCTGGTGGTTAAGAGGCCACGCTGATATGACCTGGTGGCTAAAACGCAACATGGGACGAGCTCTGAGGAGGTGGTAACTCTACTGACCGCAGTCCCTAATCCTAACAACAACACTAGTAATAGCCGTGGGATGTTCCTGACTCTCCCTAGACACCTCTTAAGCCTAAGAACTAACTACCCCTAAAGAAGGAAATAGAAAGCTATCTTGCCTCAGAGAAAACCCCAAAAGGAAAGATAGCCCCCCACAAATATTGACTGTGAGTGGAGAGGGAAATGACATACACAGAAATGAAATGAGATTTCAGCAAAGGAGGCCAATACTAAACTTGATAGACAGTGTTATGATCCTTAGTGGCTGAGGATCACGAATAGACCAGCAAGTGAATAAACTAAGGACAAGCTCTAGGGAGATGGTAACTGGACTGATCGCAAATCTGAACCTATCCAAAACAACTAGAGGTAGCCGGTGAACGTGCCTAAAAAAGTCCTAGACGTCCCGAGCCAGCCTGAGGAACTAGCTACCCCTAAAGAGAAAGAAAGACCTCGCTTGCCTCCAGAGAAATAATCCCCAAAGATATAGAAGCCCCCAACAAATATTAACGGTGAAGTAAGAAGAAGGCACATACGTAGGGATGAAATCAGATTCAGCAAAAGAGGCCCACTAGTACTAGAAAGCAGAAAATAGAGCAGGGGTCTATGCGATCAATAAAAACCCTTACAAAATATCCATCCTGAGATTTCAAGAACCCACGCACCAACTAATGGTGTGTGGGGAGAAACTCAGTCCACTAGAGCATCCAGCAAGCGAGGGAATCACATTTTAGCAAGCTGGACAAGAAAACATGATAAACACTGCTGATAAAAAATGAGCAAAGAAAACTTAGCTTGTCCTGGATGGACTGGGAGCAAGGTAGTCAGAAGGAATCTGAGTAGCACTGATTACATCGACAGCCGGCAACAAGTGGAAGTAAAACAGAGCTATATAGGAACCTCCCAGAGGATAACGAACCAGCTGATATCCTGCTGGTTTCTGGCTAACAAACAAAGCCACCAGGGGGAGCCCAAAGCAAAAGTCACACCATACCACCAGTGACCACAAGAGGGAGCCTGAAAACAGAGTTCACAACAAGACAGAGAGAAAAGGATACTGTGCGGTCAGTATTAAAAACTACAAAATCCACGCAGAGTTTACAAAAATGAACTCCACACCGACTCACGGTGTGGAGGGGCAAATCTGCTTCTCCAGAGCTTCCAGCTAGCCTGAATATGACATAGTGACAAGCTGGACAAAAAGAGACATATTTGCAAAGCAATAGAGTCCAAAGCAAATGGACAAACAAGAACTAGCAAAAACTTATCTTTTGCTGACAAGGACAGGCCATATGAGAAATCCAAGGAGAGAACCAAATCCAACCAAGAACATTGACAGCTGGCATGAACTAAAGCCCAGAGCAGGTTTAAATAACAAACCCAGGCAAGGCGATCAGTGAAGGCAGCTGCTACAGCTACCTAAAGGAGCAGCAGTTCCACTCAAAACCACCAGAGGGAGCCCAAGGGCAGAACTCACAAAAATACCATTAGCAACCACAGGAGGGAGCTCCAGAACGGAATTCACAACAGTACCCCCCCTTGAGGAGGGGTCACCGAACCCTCACCAGAGCTCCCAGGCCGATCAGGACGAGCCAAATGGAAAGCACAAACCAAATCGGCAGCATGAACATCGGAGGCAACAACCCAAGAATTATCCTCCTGGCCATAACCCTTCCACTTGACCAGATACTGAAGCTTCCGCCTCAAAAAACGAGAATCCAAAATCTTCTCCACCACATATTCCAATTCCCCCTCAACCAACACCAGAGCAGGAGGATCAACGGAGGGAACCATAGGTACCACATATCTCCACAACAAGGATCTATGGAACACATTATGAATGGAAAAAGAAGCTGGAAGGGCCAAATGAAAAGACACCGGATTGATAATTTCAGAAATCTTATAAGGCCCAATAAAGCGAGGCTTGAACTTGGGGGAAGAAACCGTCATAGGAACATGACGAGAAGACAACCAGACCAAATCCCCCACACGAAGCCGGGGACCAACACACCGATGACGGTTAGCAAAACGTTGAGCCTTTTCCTGAGACAACGTCAAATTGTCCACCACATGAGTCCAAATTTGCTGCAACCTGTCCACCACAGAATCCACACCAGGACAGTCAGAAGGCTCAAGCTGCCCTGAAGAAAAACGAGGATGAAAACCAAAGTTACAAAAGAAAGGCGAAACCAAGGTAGCCGAACTAGCCCGATTATTAAGGGCAAACTCGGCCAACGGCAAAAAGGTCACCCAATCATCCTGATCAGCAGACACGAAGCATCTCAAATAGGTTTCCAAGGTCTGATTGGTTCGCTCCATTTGGCCATTTGTCTGAGGATGGAATGCTGAAGAAAAAGACAAATCAATGCCCATTCTAGCACAAAAGGACCGCCAAAACCTAGAAACGAACTGGGAACCTCTGTCAGACACAATATTCTCCGGAATACCATGCAAACGAACCACATGCTGAAAAAATAATGGAACCAAATCAGAGGAGGAAGGCAACTTAGGCAACGGTACCAAATGGACCATCTTAGAAAACCGGTCACAAACCACCCAGATGACAGACATCTTCTGAGAAACAGGAAGATCAGAAATAAAATCCATGGAAATATGCGTCCAGGGCCTCTCAGGAATAGGCAAAGGCAAAAGCAACCCACTGGCACGGGAACAGCAAGGCTTAGCCCGAGCACAGGTCCCACAGGACTGCACAAACGAACACACATCCCGCGACAAGGAAGGCCACCAAAAGGACCTAGCCACCAAATCTCTGGTACCGAAAATCCCAGGGTGACCAGCCAACACCGAACAATGAACCTCAGAAATTACCCTGCTAGTCCATCTATCAGGAACAAACAGTTTCCCCACTGGACAGCGGTCAGGTTTATCAGCCTGAAACTCCTGAAGTACTCGCCGCAAATCAGGAGAGATGGCAGAAAGAATCACCCCCTCCTTGAGGATCCCAGCCGGCTCAAGAACTCCCGGAGAATCAGGCAAAAAACTCCTAGAAAGGGCATCAGCCTTCACATTCTTAGATCCCGGAATATACGAGACCACAAAATCAAAACGGGAGAAAAACAGAGACCACCGAGCTTGTCTAGGATTCAACCGCTTAGCAGACTCGAGGTAAATCAGATTTTTATGATCAGTCAAGACCACCACGCGATGCTTGGCTCCCTCAAGCCAATGTCGCCACTCCTCAAATGCCCACTTCATAGCCAACAACTCCCGATTGCCGACATCATAATTACGCTCAGCAGGCGAAAACTTTCTGGAGAAGAAAGCACATGGTTTCATCAAAGAGCCATCAGAATTTCTCTGAGACAAAACGGCCCCTGCCCCAATCTCAGAAGCATCAACCTCAACCTGAAAAGGGAGAGAAAGCTCTGGCTGACGCAACACAGGGGCAGAAGTAAAACGACGTTTAAGCTCCTGAAAGGCCTCAACAGCCGCAGAGGACCAATTCATCACATCAGCGCCTTTCTTCGTCAAATCGGTCAGAGGCTTCACCACACTAGAAAAATTAGCAATAAAGCGGCGATAAAAATTAGCAAAGCCCAAAAATTTTTGAAGGCTCTTTACAGATGTGGGTTGAGTCCAATCATGAATGGCCTGGACTTTAACAGGATCCATTTCAATAGCCGAGGGAGAAAAAATGAAACCCAAAAAAGAAACCTTCTGAACTCCAAAGAGGCACTTAGACCCCTTCACAAACAACGCATTAGCACGAAGGACTTGAAATACCATCCTAACCTGCTTCACATGAGACTCCCAATCATCGGAAAAAAACAAAATATCATCCAAATACACAATCATGAATTTATCCAGATAATTCCGGAAGATATCATGCATAAAGGACTGAAACACAGATGGAGCATTAGAGAGCCCGAATGGCATCACAAGATATTCAAAATGGCCTTCAGGCGTATTAAATGCTGTTTTCCATTCATCACCTTGTTTAATACGCACGAGATTATACGCCCCTCGAAGGTCGATTTTAGTAAACCAACTGGCACCCTTAATCCGAGCAAACAAATCAGAAAGTAAAGGCAAAGGGTACTGGAATTTGACCGTGATCTTATTGAGAAGGCGATAATCTATACAGGGTCTCAAGGCGCCATCCTTCTTGGCAACAAAAAAAATCCCGCTCCCAACGGTGACGAAGATGGGTGAATATGCCCCTTCTCCAAGGACTCCTTTACATAACTCCGCATAGCGGCATGCTCTGGCACAGACAGATTGAAAAGTCGGCCCTTAGGGAACTTACAGCCAGGAATCAAATTAATGGCACAATCGCAGTCCATATGAGGAGGCAGGGAACTGGACTTGGGCTCATCAAATATATCCTGGAAATCCGACAAAAACTCAGGAACTTCAGAAGAAGGGGACGAGGAAATGGACATCAAAGGAATATCACTATGTATCCTGTTATGATCCTTAGTGGCTGAGGATCATGAATAGACCAGCAAGTGAATAAACTAAGGACAAGCTCTAGGGAGATGGTAACTGGACTGATCGCAAATCTGAACCTATCCAAAACAACTAGAGGTAGCCGGTGAACGTGCCTAAAAAATTCCTGGACGTCTCGAGCCAGCCTGAGGAACTAGCTACCCCTAAAGAGAAAGAAAGACCTCGCTTGCCTCCAGAGAAATAATCCCCAAAGATATAGAAGCCCCCAACAAATATTAACGGTGAAGTAAGAAGAAGGCACATACGTAGGGATGAAATCAGATTCAGCAAAAGAGGCCCACTAGTACTAGAAAGCAGAAAATAGAGCAGGGGTCTATGCGATCAATAAAAAACCCTTACAAAATATCCATCCTGAGATTTCAAGAACCCACGCACCAACTAATGGTGTGTGGGGAGAAACTCAGTCCACTAGAGCATCCAGTAAGCGAGGGAATCACATTTTAGCAAGCTGGACAAGAAAACATGATAAACACTGCTGATCAAAAAATGAGCAAACAAAACTTAGCTTGTCCTGGATGGACTGGGAGCAAGGTAGTCAGAAGGAATCTGAGTAGCACTGATTACATCGACAGCCGGCAACAAGTGGAAGTAAAACAGAGCTATATAGGAACCTCCAAGAGGATAACGAACCAGCTGATAGCCAGAGACCAGCAGGATAACAAACAAAGCCACCAGGGGGAGCCCAAAGCAAAAGTCACACCATACCACCAGTGACCACAAGAGGGAGCCCGAAAACAGAGTTCACAACAGTACCCCCCCCTTAAGGAGGGGTCACCGAACCCTCATGAAAACCCCCAGGGAGATCAGGATGAGCCACATGGAAGGCACGAACCAAATCGGCCGCATGAACATCAGAGGCGACAACCCAAGAATTATCCTCCTGACCATAGCCCTTCCACTTGACCAAATACTGGAGCCTCCGTCTAGAAACACGAGAATCCAAGATCTTCTCCACCACGTATTCCAATTCTCCCTCAACCAGCACCGGGGCAGGAGGCTCAACCGGAGGAACCACAGGTACCACATACCTCCGCAACAACGAGCGATGGAACACATTATGAATAGCAAATGATGCTGGGAGGTCCAGACGGAATGACACAGGGCCAAGGACTTCCAGAATCTTATAAGGACCGATAAACCGAGGCTTGAAGTTAGGAGAGGAGACCTTCATAGGAACGAAGCGAGAAGACAACCACACCAAGTCCCCAACGCGAAGTCGGGGACCCACACAGTGACGGCGGTTGGCAAAGAGCTGAGCCTTCTCTTGTGACAACTTCAAATTGTCCACCACATGATTCCAAATCTGATGCAACCTATCCACCACAACATCCACTCCAGGACAGTCAGAAGGCTCCACCTGACCCGAGGAAAAACGAGGATGAAACCCCGAATTACAAAAAAAAGGAGAAACCAAAGTAGCGGAACTAGCCCGATTATTAAGGGCAAACTCGGCCAACGGCAAATAAGTAACCCAGTCGTCCTGGTCAGCAGAAACAAAACATCTTAAATAAGTCTCCAAGGTCTGATTAGTTCACTCGGTTTGGCCATTCGTCTGAGGATGGAAGGCCGACGAAAAAGACAATTCAATGCCCAACTTAGCACAAAAGGTCCGCCAAAATCTAGACACAAACTGGGATCCTCTGTCAGAAACAATGTTCTCAGGAATCCCGTGCAAACGAACCACATTTTGAAAAAACAGTGGAACCAACTCGGAGGAGGAAGGCAACTTAGGCAAGGGCACCAAATGGACCATCTTAGAAAAACGGTCACACACCACCCAGATGACAGACATTCTCTGAGAGACAGGGAGATCTGAAATAAAATCCATGGAAATGTGCGTCCAAGGCCTCTTCGGGACAGGCAAAGGTAACAGCAAACCACTGGCACGAGAACAGCAAGGCTTCGCCCGAGCACAAATTCCACAAGACTGCACAAAGGAACGCACATCCCGCGACAAGGAAGGCCACCAAAAAGACCTGGCCACCAAGTCTCTGGTACCAAATATTCCAGGATGGCCTGCCAACACCGAAGAATGAACCTCGGAGATGACTCTGTTGGTCCGTCTATCCGGGACAAACAGTCTCTCCGGTGGACAGCGGTCAGGTCTATCCGCCTGAAACTCTTGCAGCACACGTCGCAAGTCTGGGGAGATGGCAGACAAAATCACCCCTTCTCTAAGGATACCAGCCGGCTCTGAATCTCCAGGAGAGTCAGGCACAAAACTCCTAGAAAGAGCATCAGCCTTCACATTCTTCGAACCCGGCAGGTACGAGACCATGAAATCAAAAAGAGAAAAACAACGACCAACGAGCCTGTCTGGGATTCAGCCGCTTGGCCGACTCGAGATAAATCAAATTATTGTGGTCAGTCAAGACCACCACACGATGTTTAGCTCCCTCGAGCCAATGTCGCCACTCCTCAAATGCCCACTTCATAGCCAACAGCTCCCGATTACCGACATCATAATTCCGCTCGGCAGGTGAAAACTTTCTTGAAAAGAAAGCACATGGCTTCATCACAGCAATCGGGGCTTCTCTGTGACAAAACAGCCCTCGCTCCAATCTTGGAAGCATCAACCTCCACCTGGAAGGGAAGTGAGACATCTGGCTGACATAAGACCGGAGCCGAAGAAAACCGACGCTTCAGCTCCCGAAAGGCCTCCACAGCCGCAGAAGACCAATTAGTCACATCAGAACCCTTCTTGGTCAAATCCGTCAAAGGCTTAACAACGCCAGAAAAATTAGCTATGAAGCGACGGTAAAAATTAGCAAAACCCAAGAACTTCTGAAGACTCTTAACAGATGTAGGCTGCGTCCAGTCATGAATAGCCTGAACCTTGACTGGGTCCATCTCAATAGTAGAAGGAGAAAAAATGAAACCCAAAAAAGAAATCTTCTGGACTCCAAAAAGACATTTTGAGCCCTTCACAAATAAAGCATTGTCACGTAGGACCTGAAAGACCATCCTGACCTGCTTAACATGAGACTCCCAATCATCCGAAAAAACCAGAATATCATCCAGATACACAATCATAAACTTATCCAGATATTCACGGAAGATGTCATGCATAAAGGACTGAAAGACTGAAGGAGCATTAGAAAGTCCAAAAGGCATCACCAAGTACTCAAAATGGCCTTCAGGCGTATTAAATGCAGTTTTCCATTCATCACCCTGTTTTATACGCATAAGGTTATACGCAGCACGAAGATCTATCTTGGTGAACCAACTAGACCCCCTAATGCGAGCAAACAAATCAGTTAACAATGGCAAAGGATACTGAAATTTGACCGTGATTTTATTCAAAAGGCGATAATCAATACAGGGTCTCAGGGAACCATCCTTTTTAGCCACAAAAAAGAATCCTGCACCAAGAGGGGATGAGGACGGGCGAATATGTCCCTTCTCTAAAGACTCCTTTATATAACTCCGCATGGCAGCATGCTCTGGCACAGATAAATTGAAAAGTCGTCCCTTAGGAAACTTACTACCAGGAATCAAATTTATAGCACAATCACAGTCCCTATGAGGAGGTAGAGAATTGAGTTTGGGCTCCTCAAATACATCCTGGTAGTCTGACAAAAACGTAGGGACTTCAGAAGGAGTGGACGAAGCAATTGACACCACAGGAGCGTCACCATGAATTCCCTGACAACCCCAACTTGACACTGACATAGCTTTCCAATCCAGGACTGGATTATGAGTCTGCAACCATGGTAGACCCAACACGACGACATCATGCAAATTATGCAGTACAAGAAAGCGAATCACCTCCTGATAAACAGGAGTCATGCACATGGTCACTTGTGTCCAGTACTGAGGTCTATTCGTAGCCAATGGTGTAGAATCAATTCCCCTTAGTGGAATAGGGAATTTTAAAGGCTCCAAATCAAAACCACAGCGCCTGGCAAATGACCAATCCATCAGACTCAGGGCGGCACCTGAATCTACAAAAGCATTAACCGGGTAAGATGACAGGGAACAAATCAGGGTAACAGACAAAATGAACTTAGGCTGTAAAGTACCAATGGTGACAGATTTATCAACCTTTTTTTTGCGCTTAGAGCATGCTGAGATAACATGAGCTGAGTCACCACAGTAAAAGCACAACCCATTTTGCCGTCTATAATTTTGCCGTTCACTTCTAGTTAGAATTCTGTCACATTGCATAGATTCAGGTGTCTGTTCAGAAGACACCGCCAAATGGTGCACAGGTTTGCGCTCCCGCAAACGCCGATCAATCTGAATGGCCAGAGTCATTGACTCATTCAGACCTGCAGGCGTAGGGAACCCCACCATGACATTCTTAATGGCTTCAGAAAGACCTTCTCTGAAATTTGCAGCCAGGGCACACTCATTCCACTGAGTAAGCACCGACCATTTCCGAAATTTCTGGCAGTACACCTCTGCTTCATCTTGCCCCTGCGAGAGGGCCAATAACGTTTTTTCAGCCTGGTTCTCAAGGTTAGGTTCCTCATAGAGCAATCCAAGGGCTAGAAAAAACGCATCTACACTAAGCAATGCAGGATCCCCTGGCGCCAATGTGAAGGCCCAATCTTGGGGGTCACCACGCAAAATGGAAATGATAATCTTAACTTGCTGAATGGCATCACCAGAGGAACGAGGTTTCAAAGAAAGAAACAACTTACAATTGTTCCTAAAATTCAGGAACCTAGATCTATCTCCAGAAAACAACTCCGGAATAGGTATTCTAGGCTCTGACATAGAACTGTGAACAACAAAATCCTGAATACTTTGAACCCTAGCAGCAAGATGATCCAGACTGGAAGCCAAGCTCTGGACATCCATGTCAGCAGCTGAACTCAGAGCCACACCAAGATTAAGAGGAGGAGAGAAGCTAGCCACAGCAGCTAGACACACGGCAACAACAAAAAAAAAAAATAAATTCTCAAGGCTTCTTTTCTCCTGCTTTTGCCATGCAATTAACACTTTATGGGCCGGCTGTACTGTTATGATCCTTAGTGGCTGAGGATCACGAATAGACCAGCAAGTGAATAAACTAAGGACAAGCTCTAGGGAGATGGTAACTGGACTGATCGCAAATCTGAACCTATCCAAAACAACTAGAGGTAGCCGGTGAACGTGCCTAAAAAATTCCTAGACGTCTCGAGCCAGCCTGAGGAACTAGCTACCCCTAAAGAGAAAGAAAGACCTCGCTTGCCTCCAGAGAAATAATCCCCAAAGATATAGAAGCCCCCAACAAATATTAACGGTGAAGTAAGAAGAAGGCACATACATAGGGATGAAATCAGATTCAGCAAAAGAGGCCCACTAGTACTAGAAAGCAGAAAATAGAGCAGGGGTCTATGCGATCAATAAAAAACCCTTACAAAATATCCATCCTGAGATTTCAAGAACCCACGCACCAACTAATGGTGTGTGGGGAGAAACTCAGTCCACTAGAGCATCCAGCAAGCGAGGGAATCACATTTTAGCAAGCTGGACAAGAAAACATGATAAACACTGCTGATCAAAAAATGAGCAAACAAAACTTCGCTTGTCTTGGATGGACTGGGAGCAAGGTAGTCAGAAGGAATCTGAGTAGCACTGATTACATCGACAGCCGGCAACAAGTGGAAGTAAAACAGAGCTATATAGGAACCTCCCAGAGGATAACGAACCAGCTGATAGCCAGAGACCAGCAGGATAACAAACAAAGCCACCAGGGAGAGCCCAAAGCAAAAGTCACACCATACCACCAGTGACCACAAGAGGGAGCCCGAAAACAGAGTTCACAACAGTATCCCCTGACAACCCCAACCAGTTACAGACATAGATCTCCAATCCAGCACTGGATTATGTACCTGTAACCATGGAAAACCCAGCACAACAACATCATGCAAATTATGCAACACCAAAAAGCGAATATTTTCCTGATGTGCTGGAGCCATGTACATGGTTAACTGTGTCCAGTACTGAGGTTTATTCTTGGCCAATGGCGTAGCATCAATCCCCCTTAAGGGAATAGGGCTCTGCAAAGGCTCCAAGGAAAAACCACAGCGCTTGGCAAATTCTAAGTCCATTAAGTTCAGGGCAGCGCCAGAATCCACAAATGCCATAACAGAAAAGGACGACAATGAGCAAATCAGGGTCACAGACAAAAGAAATTTAGGCTGTACAGTACTAATGGTAACAGACCTAGGGACCCTCTTAGTACGCTTAGGGCAATCAGAAATAGCATGAGCAGAATCACCACAGTAAAAACACAGGCCATTCTGACGTCTGAATTTCTGCCTTTCTGCTCTAGTCCAAATCCTATCACATTGCATAGGCTCAGGACTCTGCTCAGAGGACACTGCCATATGGTGCACCACCTTGCGCTCGCGCAGGCGCCGATCAATCTGAATGGCCAAAGACATTGACTCATTCAGACCAGCAGGCATGGGAAACCCCACCATAACATCTTTAAGGGCTTCAGAAAGACCCTTTCTGAAAATCGCTGCCAGGGCATACTCATTCCATTTTGTGAGCACAGACCACTTTCTAAATTTCTGGCAGTATACTTCTGCTGCTTCCTGACCCTGACACAGAGCCAGCAAAGTTTTTTCTGCCTGATCCACAGAATTAGGCTCGTCATACAGCAATCCGAGCGCTTGAAAAAATGCATCAATATTGAGCAATGCAGGATCTCCTGGCTCAAGGGAGAATGCCCAGTCCTGCGGGTCGCCACGCAGCAAGGAAATAACAATCTTCACCTGCTGAATGGGGTCACCAGAGGAACGGGGTCTCAGAGCAAAAAACAATCTTCAATTATTTTTAAAGTTCAAAAATTTAGATCTATACCCAGAAAATAAATCAGGAATAGGAATTCTAGTTAATCATTTAAAGTGACCTGGTGCACATGAATGTTATAGACCATATTTGCTTATACCAGCAGTACTTAATTACGAGTACGAGGACAGCCTATAAACAGTATTAGGGACCGTGTATGTCAGTCTTCTATATGGCCCACTGCCCGACAGGACAAACGGTGCCACGATTTTAATACTGCAGCTTTTATATATCGCACGCTGTCCCTGCAGGGCCCGTGATTAAGAATGATGTAACATGAATTTAAAGTGTCATAGTGCGATGTATTGATAGGAATTCTAGGCTCTAATACCGGAGTCTGGACAACATAATCTTGGATACTCTGTACCCTTGCAGCGAGTTGATCCACGCACAAGGACAGACCCTGAACCTCCATATCAGCACCAAAATCCTGAACCACCCAGAGATTAAGGGGAAAAAAAAGACAAAACAAACTACAAAGGAAAAAAAATGACTCAGAACTTTCTTTTCCCTCTTTTGAGATGCATTTAACACATTGTGGGCCAGCTGTACTGTTATGACCTGGTGGTTAAGAGGCCACGCTGATATGACCTGGTGGCTAAAACGCAACATGGGACGAGCTCTGAGGAGGTGGTAACTCTACTGACCGCAGTCCCTAATCCTAACAACAACACTAGTAATAGCCGTGGGATGTTCCTGACTCTCCCTAGACACCTCTTAAGCCTAAGAACTAACTACCCCTAAAGAAGGAAATAGAAAGCTATCTTGCCTCAGAGAAAACCCCAAAAGGAAAGATAGCCCCCTGCAAATATTGACTGTGAGTGGAGAGGGAAATGACGTACACAGAAATGAAATGAGATTTCAGCAAAGGAGGCCAATACTAAACTTGATAGACAGAGAAAAGGATACTGTGCGGTCAGTATTAAAAACTACAAAATCCACGCAGAGTTTACAAAAATGAACTCCACACCGACTCACGGTGTGGAGGGGCAAATCTGCTTCTCCAGAGCTTCCAGCTAGCCTGAATATGACATAGTGACAAGCTGGACAAAAAGAGACATATTTGCAAAGCAATAGAGTCCAAAGCAAATGGACAAACAAGAACTAGCAAAAACTTATCTTTTGCTGACAAGGACAGGCCATATGAGAAATCCAAGGAGAGAACCAAATCCAACCAAGAACATTGACAGCTGGCATGAACTAAAGCCCAGAGCAGGTTTAAATAACAAACCCAGGCAAGGCGATCAGTGAAGGCAGCTGCTACAGCTACCTAAAGGAGCAGCAGTTCCACTCAAAACCACCAGAGGGAGCCCAAGGGCAGAACTCACAAAAATACCATTAGCAACCACAGGAGGGAGCTCCAGAACAGAATTCACAACAAACCTCATACCCATTCATCCAGCCCCCACTCCTCCGGTCCCCTTACCTGGAGCACTATGGAACGCATGCTCTGTCTGCAACAAACTGCCATTTATCCATGACCTCTTCATCACCAACAAACTCGCCTTCCTTGGCATCACGGAAACTTCGCTCACCTCCTCTGACTCAGCCTCTCCAGCTGCGCTTTCCTACGGCGGTCTCCACCTCTCTCACACCTCTCGCTCCACCAACAAACGTGGTGGAGGAGTTGGCTTGCTCCTGTCCAACACCTGCTCCTTCACTCCAATTCCGCTACCACCCTCCGCTACTCTTCCCTCATTTGAGGTGCACTCCATCCGCATCCATTCCCCCTCCAACCTCCAGCTGGCTGTCATCTACCGCCCCCCAGAACTAGCCATCTCCACCTTTCTTGACCACTTCACCACATGGCTACTTCATTTCCTCTCTGTTGACATCCCCACTATCATCATGGGTGATTTCAACATCCCGATTGACACTTCCACCTCAGCTGCCTCTAAACTTTTATCACTGACTGCCTCCTTTGGCCTCACTCAATGGTCCTCTGAGGCCACTCACAAAGATGGCCACACGCTGGACCTCGTCTTCACCCGCCTCTGCTCCCTTACTAATCTCACTAACTCACCCCTCCCCCTGTCTGACCACAACCTACTGACATTCTCTTCCCTCTCCTCTCCTAGTGTGCAACCCCCACTCCACGAACTCCCTCGCAGAAATCTCAAACATCTCAACTTACAATCACTCTCTGAGTCCCTTCTCCCTCTTACAGACATAGCCTCCCTTCATGACACAGATGCTGCTGCTGCTTTTTATAAAGCCACAATAACAGCAACAATCAATTCGGCCATCCCCGCTCATGCATAGCAAAACTCATACAATCAACAGGCAGCCCTGGCTGACCAGTCTGACCAAAGAACTGAGACGGGCTTCCAGGATCGCTGAGCGGAGATGGAAGCGATCCCGCTCTGCTGACCGCTTCACCGCATACAAGCAGTCCCTCACCAGCTTCAAGTCTGCGCTCACTGCCGCAAAACAAACTTACTTCTCATCTCTCATATCCTCCCTGTCTCACAACCCTAAACAGCTTTTCAACACTTTCAATTCTCTACTCCGTCCCCCTGCACCCCCTCCCTCCCCTCTCATTTCTGCTGAAGACTTTACCTCTTTAAACAGAAGATCGATACGATCAGAGAAAGCTTTGGCCCACAGCACCCACTGCCCCTCCTAGCTGCTCACCCCTGCTCCTCCAAAACCAGCTTCTCCACCATGACAGAAGATCAGCTCTCCACCCTCCTGTCAAGATCACACCTCACCACCTGCACTCTTGACCCTCTCCCATCCCACCTCATCCCTAACCTTTCCACGGTCTTCATCCCAACCCTAACGCACCTCTTCAACCTCTCACTCACAACAGGTGTCTTTCCCTCATCCTTCAAGCATGCCAAGATCACACCCATCCTCAAAAAGCCCTCCCTCAACCCATCCTCTGTGTCTCGCTATCACCCGATATCTCTTCTTCCTTATGCCTCCAAATTGCTGGAGCAACACATCCATCTTGAACTTTCCTCTCACCTCTCCTCCTGCTCCCTCTTTGATCGATTACCATCTGGCTTCCGTTCCCATCACTCAACTCAAACTGCCCTAACTAAAGTCACCAATGACCTACTAACTGCCAGGAGCAAGCGACACTACTCAGTCCTCCTTCTCCTGGACCTGTCTTCTGCCTTTGACACTGTGGACCACTCCCTTCTGCTTCAAATCCTCTCATCTCTTGGCATCACAGACTTGGCCCTTTCCTGGATCTCATCATATCTGACAGATCGGACATTCAGTGTCTCCCTCCGCCACACCACCTCCTCACCTCGCCCCTTGTCAGTCGGTGTTCCTCAAGGCTCTGTTCTAGGACCCCTACTCTTCTCCATCTACACCTTCGGTCTGGGACAGCTCATAGAATCCCACGGTATGCAGTACCATCTCTATGCTGATGACATGCAGATCTACCTATCCGGACCTGACCTCACCTCCTTACTTACCAAAATCCCGCACTGTCCGTCTGCCATTTCAGCCTTCTTTTCTGCTCGCTTTCTACAACTGAACATGGACAAAACAGAATTCATCATCTTTCCCCCATCTCACTCTACCCCTCCACCAGACCTATCCATCAATGTCAATGGCTGCTCACTTTCCCCAGTCCCACACGCCCGGTGCCTCGGGGTGATCCTCGACTCTGCCCTCTCTTTCAAGCCACATATCCAAGCCCGTGCCTCCTCCTGCCGCCTCAAGCTCAAAAACATTTCCCGGATCCGCGCATTCCTTGACCGCGACACCGCAAAAACACTAGTGCATGCCCTTATCATCTCCCGCCTCGACTACTGCAACCTCCTACTCTCTGGACTCCCCGCTAGCACTCTGGCACCACTCCAATCCATCCTACACTCTGCTGCTCGACTAATCTACCTGTCTCCCCGCTATTCCCCAGCCTCTCCCCTATGTCTTCACTGGCTTCCTATCGCCCAGAGACTCCAGTTCAAAACCCTCACAATGACCTACAAAGCCATCCACAACCTATCTCCTCAATACATCTGTGACATGATCTCCCGGTACCTACCAACACGCAACCTCCGATCCTCTCAAGACCTCCTTCTTTACTCCCCTCTCATCTTTTCTTCCCACAACCGCATCCAAGACTTCTCCCGTGCTTCCCCCACACTCTGGAACTCTCTACCCCAACACATCAGACTCTCGCCTACCATAGAAACTTTCAAAAAGAACCTGAAGACTCACCTCTTCCGACAAGCCTACAGCCTGCAGTGATCCTGAACCTACTGAACCACCGCACAACCAGCTCTACCCTCTCCTAGTGTATCATCACCCATCCCCTGCAGACTGTGAGCCCTCGCGGGCAGGGTCCTCCCTCCTTATGTACCCATGTGCCTTGTTTTTGCTCATGTTTAATGTATTTGTCTATATTTGCCCCGTATTTCACATGTAAAGCGCCATGGAATAAATGGCGCTATAAAAATGAATAATAAAATAATAATAATATAGACCCCCAAGGGCGGGATGGAACAGGTAATGGTTGTAGAAGACCCGTAGGTGCCACATGAGGAGTCTTGTAACGGGCACATACCTCGCAAGAGAGAGCATAGTCCTTGGTATCCTTCAGGCAAGTTGGCCACCAGAAGAATCGGCTCAGGAACTCTTGTGTCTTCTGTACCCCCCTGTGACCAGCCAACTTGGAGTCATGTACCAACTTGAGGATCTGCAGACGGACGACCTCCGGGACGTAGATACGTCGATCTCTGAACCACATGCCACCCTTAAAGACAAGATTAATATCCACAGGTGGGTTGGCCAGAAATACTTCACCTTCATAGGCCTCCCTGCACTCCTTCCACAAGTCCTGATCATGGATAACTCCGATGAAATTGGCATCAGATAGAATGGTCTTGGAGGGGGCTCCAGGTACGGAATCCGCAGCATGGATTCGGGATAAAGCATCAGCCTTCCCATTACGAGAATCTGGACGGTACGACATAGCAAAGTTAAATTGATTTAAGAATAAGTTCCAACAAGCCTGACGAGGAGAAAGACATCTAGCGGATCTAAGGAACTCTAGATTGCGATGGTCAGTTAGCACTATGATCTGTTGTGCAGCTCCTTGCAGATGATGCCTCCATTCTTTGAAAGCCACAATAATAGCCAGCAATTCCTTGTCTCCCACGTCGTAATTCTTCTCTGCTGAGGTTAGTCTATGGGAAAAGAAAGCACAAGGATGTAGCAGACCCTTCTCTCCAGTTCTTTGGGAGAGAATAGCCCCCAAAGCATTATCAGAAGCGTTCACCTCCACAATGAAAGGATGTGTTGGATCTGGGTGTATCAACAGCGGTGCTGATGTGAAACAGATCTTCAGCCGATCAAAAGCTTCTTGAGCCTGTGATGACCACTTAAAGGGCTTTTCCTTCTTTGTCAAGGAAGTAATGGGACGGACAATATCAGAAAAATTTCGAATGAAGCGTCTGTAGAAATTTGCAAAACCAAAAAAACGTTGGATCTCCTTAACGTTCTTGGGTGCCGGCCAGTCAAGGATAGCCTGAATCTTACCAGATTCCATGTTCAGCCCCTGGGGAGAGATGATATAACCCAAGAACTGTATCTCAGAACGATAGAACTCGCATTTCTCCGGCTTGATATACAGTTGGTTCTCTTTCAGACGTCTTAAAACAGTCTTGACATGTTCTTCATGTTCCTGTAGAGAGTCAGAAAAGATTAGTATATCGTCCAAATAGATCACCACAAACTGGTCCAACAAATCTCTGAAGATGTCATTAACAAGGTGTTGAAATGCTGCAGGGGCGTTACAAAGCCCGAAGGGCATCACAAGAGATTCAAAGTGTCCATACCGGCATCTGAATGCTGTCTTCCACTCATCCCCTGGACGAATACGCACCAAATTATAAGCCCCACGAAGATCCAGCTTAGAGAACACCTTAGCATGGCGGACTCTTTCCAGTAATTCGGGAATCAGAGGCAAAGTGTAACGGTTTCGTACGGTTACCTTATTGAGTTCCCGATAGTCAACACAGGGTCTCAGGGTCCCATCCTTCTTCTTTACAAAAAAATGGGTGCCCCTGCTGGTGAGGAAGAAGGACGTATGAAGCCTTTGGCCAGATTTTTATCAATATACTCCTTTAAGGCTTGAAGCTCAGGTGCCGCCAAAGGGTATACGTGACCAAAAGGAATATCTGCCCCAGGAAGCAACTCAATGGAACAGTCATAATGCCTGTGTGGAGGAAGCTGATCTGCATTCTTCTTGTCACAGAGGTCAGAGAACTCTTTATATGCTGGAGGTAAAGAAAATACCTGTACATGTGGTTCCGTAGCCGTGGACTCAGGGACAGCTTCTGTTAACGCTGAGTTGCTCCTTGTTGGAAAGATAATCTCCTTTGTCTCCCAGTTGATAATTGGGTTCTGAGAACGCAACCAAGGAATGCCTGAAATCACAGGAAAATGAGAAGAAATTAGCAAGAAAGAAAGTTGCTTCTGATGACTAGGCTCCAACAAAATTTCAAGGGGTACGGTCTCCTGATCCACAGACCCAGAGATTAAAGGTGACCCATCCACTGTTTCCATGGTAATTGGAGAGGCTCTTTGCTGAATTTTAATACCATGTTCCTTGGCAAATGCGATATCCATGAAATTGCCACCTGCACCAGAGTCAATCATAGCTGAACTGGAAATCCACTGTCCTGAACACAGGATCTTAATAGGGAGAGAACAGTGAAAGTTCTTTTCCTTAAGCTCCTTGGGGGGTGAAGTCATAGAAAGTGAATGGAATACAGCGTTTAAAGGCAGGCTACATTCAGAGATATCAGATTCATCATCACAGTTGTCATACTCCTCTACTGCTGCTAGCACTTTGTTAGGCCGTCTAGGACACTTAGGACAATTGATCAAGAAGTGGTCAGACTGGCCGCAGTAGAAACATAGACTTTCACGAAGGTGATGCTCCCAGCGCTCATTGATCTCGCGTCTCCGAACGGAATCAATTTGCATGGGCACCTCCTCTACTTCCCGAGATGTTTTACCTGCAGGCTCTTTGGAAGGAAGGGAAAAGTTAGAAATACGGTTATATGCAGCAAATTTCTCCTGCCTATGCTCAGTAAGGTGAATGTCTGTGCGCACACAATGCTGTATAAATGTCTCTAGCTCTTGTGGTGACTCAGAGCGGGCTAGTTCATCTTTTATAATACTAGACAGACCCCTTTTAAAAATAGGCAATTGTGCATAACTGTCCCAATTGGTATCTACCGTCAATCTCCTGAATTCAGTGGCATACTCAATAACAGAACGTTTAGCCTGGCGTAAAGACAACAAAGCAGATTCAGCGGTTGCACGGCGATTAGGGTCATCAAACATTAATGCCATAGCGGCCAAGAAATCATCCAAGTCATTTAACCGTGGGTCACGAGACTCAATCATCGGATTCGCCCAGGCGAGCGCTCGTGAGGTCAGTAGCATTATTACACACGATACTTTGGATCTATCAGTAGGAAAATGGTCAGCATGCACATCAAAATATAGCATACATTGATTCACAAAGCCATGAAATTTGTCGCGATCACCATTAAATCTGAATGGGGGCAACTTAGGTGGGCTAGCTGGTGGCGGTTGCCCAGAGGGTAAAGTCACTTGTGCAGCTATTTGCGTGCTTATGTCCTGAAAAGCCCGTCCATACTGGGACTCTATGCCAGCAAGTTTGTTGTCCTGGGCTGCCATGCGGGTGCTTAAGTCCTGCAAAGTCTGTCCAAACACTTGTTGATTGTGTTCAAAGCTTCCAAACTTCTTTTGCAGACCTTCCACATCTTTCTGCAGTGATCTAATTATGGAAAACATCTGCTCTAATCTGCTCTCTGCAGTCATTGTTCCAGCAGTCTCTTTTTTTTATGGCTAGATTATCCTGTAATAATTATAGGGGATAATTCAGGAGACTCTTTGCGTGGAACAAGACAATAGGACACAGTTTTATAAGTGGTAAAGTTTATATTATCACACGGTGATTCAAGCAGGTGCAGAGAGAAACTCAAGTCCACAACACTTGGTGCAAATAATAAACGCAGCTTAGCAGTCTATAGGAAACTTCAGAGGTAGATACAAACAAACAGAAAGTCTATGAAGCACAGTTATTCTTGAGGAAACTTGACACGATTAGATCCTTGACTTAGTCCAGACACAGATAGATATGCTATTAGGCAGTTCAAATCATATCTTAGCTCAACCAGGGAGGCCTGGTTAATAGTCTCAGGTTTTGCAGAGCAGCAAACAGCTTACATGTCCAGCAAATGCAGGTGGAAGTAACACGAGCAGCAGATGAAGGAGGATTACTGAACACTGGTGTATGCAGCAGGAACTCAGAGCAGAGTAGCAGGAACTCCAACACAGGTTCACAGGAGCAGGTGCAGGTGCAAGGCCAGGGAGTAATCAGGAGCTGGATGCAATGCAGAATAATCTAGCACAGACTGAAGGCTGGGGTGGAGTTTTATAGCAGGAAGACAAGTGCACATGAGACCAAAGACCCATGTTGGAAAAGGGCAGTAATGCACAAAAGGTAAAAAATGTTCAGAGTCCTGACAGCGTACTGCGACCTCCACCACCTCTGCACTACTGATGTGTGTGTACTGCGTCCTCCACCGCCGCCGCACTACTAATCTGTGCATACTGCATCATCCACCACCACCGCACTACTGATCTGTGCATACTGCGACCTCCATCACTGCCACACTACTGATCTGTGCGTACTGCGACCTCCACCACCTCCGCGCTACTGATCTCTGCATACTGCGATCTCCACCACTGCCGCACTACTGATCTGTGCATACTGCGTCCTCCACCACCTCCGCGCTACTGATCTCTGAATATTCGGCGTCCCAGGGTCCTGGTCGTCGCAGTAGTGTTGCTTTCCTCTCGGGGAGAGTGATATTACGTTTGGAAGCAAAGAAGGATAACAGCATCCAGGTATCACAAACATGCAACACATTTCACACTCCAGGCCACCAGGGGGAGCTCTTGCTCCTATTAGGTCACTCCCCACATTGGTAAAACTGGTTGCCTGTAGGGAAAGTGAGTTAGTTGCTGGCTGAGCTCCGCTCAGGTAGTTGGTCCCTGACAGGGGTGGGATCCTGTCAGAGAACGAAGGAGAAGGACACAGCTGTGCATGCCCTCAGAGCTGCAGCTCCTAGAAAGAGACATTGAAGGCAGAACTGTATTGCAGCGAGCGTGAAGAAGTCGTAGCAAAGGAGTGGATACCAGAATGGGACCAGCCCTACACAGGCTGCCTCCTTCTGAGGTGCAGAAGCCCGGTAGCCGGAACACCGAGGGAGTAATGACCTTTATGCCTTGCTCCAGAGACCGGCAGGACAGCTAATTTCACGTTACCTGTCCGCCCTACACCAAGGAGGCACGGTGGCACCCCTCAGAGGCTGGGGCTTGATAGAGACCCTATAAACCGCCTCATGCCACCAGTCATACGGGTTTGTCCTATCCTATATGGGGGACAGAGAGAGAGACACAACATCTGTGAGGACCTTATGTGAAGCCTTAGGCAGTAAGGAACTACAACACTGCAGCGCAAGGGAAGGCTACTGATTTCCACATGGACATGGGGACTGTCAGGATTCCTCACCTCTGCCACCAATATGTCACGATTCACACCGTGACCGTCACCCCTACGTCACGGATCGGGATGACTTTAGGCCAACAGACGGCTATCACATGTGCAGGGGGGCTTATCTGAGTTATCCCTCCACTGCTACAATGTGATGAAAAAACACACACAAGGCTATTGACCTCTTAGATTATAGCAGGGGCTTATTTTAGGTATCCCACTGCTCTTCAATATACCACGAACTGCAGGGATTTATGTATGTCCCGCTTACAGTTCCACTTGAGACTTGCAGCTCTCTGGCGCCCCCCTTACTCTCAGGTCAGATTAGGTACTGCGCCTAGGGTAATTAGTCGCCAGAAAGGCTGCCTGCTATGTACTGGCTATTGGGCACGCTGCAACGAGGCGATATAACTACTCCCGCTCAGGCAGGAACAATAATTATCAATGTTGCCGTCGCTACACCAACTCCCAAAGGCACAGTGCACGGTATTGCTGCCACCAGCTTCGATTAAACGGGTCCGAAGCTAACCCAAAACAGTAGCGTAATTCCCTTCAGAAGACTTAGGGTATGTTTTAGAGCAGGAAGAACGAACTAGTATTAAATATTATACTCCATAAAGTTTAGGCAGTGTTTATATAAAAATATTACAAGGATGTTACAAAATGAGACAATTGCAAATATGTACAAGGTAACTATTAAAAAAAACAAGGATTACATGAGAAATCAACACTTACATGTGTTCAGAGCATTGCAGGCAACCAGGCTAGTGGGCGGAGTTCCCAAATGTCCCAATTCATCAGGTCTGGAGTAAGATCAGGCTCACACAGACTCCAGCAGACAGACTCCAGGCTGAGGTGCCTGGCAGACTTATAGCTCAGCCTGATGACATCACAAAAAGGGGTTGGTTTACCCAGACCCTCCTACCTCTTCAGTCTTAGTAAATGTAACACAAATTTGTCTAATGCCTGTATCTCTGCTACAGAACATGTCAGAATCATAACACACCCAGCATTCATCTTGTATTAACGTTGGCATTCTAATGAGATCAAATATGTCCTATTTGTGATGCATAATTACAGAGAAATCCCTACTTTTTACCTGATGGAGTTAGAAGCTCATGCTTACAGTAATGGATAGATGCGCCGATGGACTTTAGCAATATGTATTTTTCCTTTTGCTAGCCTTCATCGTGGGCCCAATATCTTACAATAATAGGACAAAGGACCTCATGGTTTAAAAGGGAGATTTGTGCCTATGCAAGCGTAATAAACCTTCCTGGAACTGGGAGGCAGGGCAGAGCATTGAGAAGAATAGCTTCACACACACACTTCAGCAAACATAACACAGAGTGAAGGGAGGTGTTTTAGCCCACCGCATGGCAGACTAACTTAAATAGTATATTTCATACAATATCGTGACAGGGACTCTGGACTTGCCTCCAAACTGGCCGGACTCTGCCTGCCCTGTGATCTGGTGCCCTGGACTGTGGATGCTGAAGACTTCAGTAAAGGTAAAGAGACTGCAACCTCGTGTCCTAGTTCTTCACTTCGCCTCTCACCATCCACCATCTACACACCGGGAAGCCCTGGGGATACACTTCTCCTGTGGGAAGGTATACCATCTAGCTGCCATAACATCACCCAGCGGACTCCCTAAAGCAGCGTCGGTCACCCTGACCGAGTACCACAGGTGGCGTCAAGAACATTTCCCCTTTAAAGACCTACCCCTTTTTCATGGACATCCCAGGGCCACGGACCGGGTCAGTCACCGTGACATCCCCCTGTGAACCGAAGGACCCGGTACCAAGTACCCCACGGCCCCATGGGGATGCTCCACATAATGCGACCTCCACCACCGCCGCACTACTGATCTGTGCATACTGCGACCTCCACCACCTCCGCGCTACTGATCTCTGCATACTGCGTCCTCCACCAACACCACGCTACTGATCTCAGCATACTGCATCCTCCCCCACCGCCTCACTACTGATCTGTGCGTAATGCGTCCTCCACCACCGCCGCACTTCTGATCTGTGCATACTGCGACCTCCACCACCGCCGCACTACTGATCTCTGCATACTGCGACCTCCACCACCGCCACACTACTGATCCGTGCATATTGCGACCTCCACCACCGCCGTACTACTGATCTGTGCATGCTGCAACCTCCACCACCTCCGCGCTACTGATCTCTGCATACTGTGACCTTCACCACTGCCGCACTACTGATCTGTGCATACTGCAACCTCCACCACCGCCGCAGTACTGATCTCTGCATACTGCAACCTCCACCACACTACTGATCTCTGCATACTGCGACCTCCACCACCTCCACGCTACTGATCTGTGCATACTGCGTCCTCCACCACCACCACGCCACTGATCTCAGCATACTGCATCCTCTACCACCTCCGCGCTACTGATCTCTGCATACTGCGACCTCCACCACCTCCGCGCTACTGATCTCTGCATACTGCGTCCTCCCCCACCGCCTCACTACTGATCTGTGCATAATGCGTCCTTCACCACCGCCGCACTTCTGATCTGTGCATACTGCGACCTCCACCACTGCCTCACTACTGATCTCTGCGTACTGCAACCTCCACCACCTCCTCACTACTGATCTGTGCGTACTGCTGCTTCCTCCACCACCGCCTCACTACTGATCTCTGCGTACTGCGACCTCCACCACAGCCTCACTACTGATCTGTGCATAATGCGACCTCCACCACCTCCGCGCTACTGATCTGTGCATAATGCGACCTCCACCACCTCCACGCTACTGATCTGGGCATACTGCGACCTCCACCACCGCCGCACTACTGATCTGTGCATACTGCGTCCTCCACCACCTCCGCGCTACTGATCTGTGCGTACTGCGACCTCCACCACTGTTGCACTACTGATCTGTGCGTACTGCGACCTCCACCACTGTTGCACTACTGATCTGTGCGTACTGCAACGTCCACCACCGCCACACTACTGATCTGTGCGTATTGCGACTTCCACCACCGCCGCACTACTGATCTGTGCGTACTGCGTCCTCCACCACCTCTGCGCTACTGATCTATGCATACTGCAACCTCCACCACCGCCTCACTACTGATCTGTGCGTACTGCAACCTCCACCACCGCCTCACTACGGATCTGTGCGTAATGCGATCTCCACCACCGCCGCACTACTGATCTGTGCGTACTGCGACCTCCACCTCCGCGCTACTGATCTCAGCATACTGCGTCCTCCACCACCGCCACACTACTGCTCTGTGCGTACTGCGTCCTCCACCACCGCCACACTACTGCTCTGTGCGTACTGCGACCTCAACCACCGCCTCACTACTGATCTGTGCGTACTGCGTCCTCCACCACCGCCTCACTACTGATCTGTGTGTACTGCGACCTCCAGTACCGCCTCACTACGGATCTGTGCGTAATGCGATCTCCACCACCGCCGCACTACTGATCTGTGCGTACTGCGACCTCCACCACCTCCGCAGTACTGATCTCTGCATACTGCGACCTCTGTTGTGAACTCTATTTTTGGGCTCCCTCTAGTGGTCACAAGCGGTACTGTGTAGTTTGTCTTTCTGCAGGTTGGCTGCATCAGCTGGTTCGTTATCCTTGGTTGGTTTCCTATTTAGCTCACCTGGATACTCAGTTCCTTGCCTGCTATCAATGTATTCAGTGCTCTTCAGATTCCTTGTGACTACCTTGCTTCCAGTCTCTCCAAGACAAGCTAAGTTTTTGTTTGTTCATTTTTTGATTATCAGCATTCATCATGTTTCTTGTCCAGCTTGCTAAAATGTGATTTCCTCGCTTGCTGGTTGCTCTAGGGGACTCAGTTTCTCCCCCCACACCGTTAGTTGATGCGGGGGTTCTTGAAATCTCAGAGTGGATATTTTGTAAGGGTTTTTTACTGACCGCATAGATTCCCTTTTCTATTTTCGGCTATCTAGTATTAGTGGGCCTCATTTGCTGAATCTGCTTTCACCCCTGTGTATGTGCCTTCCTCTTACCTCACCGTTAATATTTGTTGGGGGCTTCTATATCTTTGGGGATTATTTCTCTGGAGGCAAGAGAGGTCTTTCTTTCTCTCTAGGGGTAGTTAGTTCCTCAGGCTGGCTCGAGACGTCTAGGATTTTTAGGCACGTTCACCGGCTACTTCTAGTGTGTTTGGATAGGTTCAGATTTGCGGTCAGTCCAGTTTGCCACCTCCCTAGAGCTTGTCCTATGTTTGTTACTTAGCTGGAGTAATTTGTGTTCCTCAACCACTAAGGATCATAACAGACCTCCACCTCCGCGCTACTGATCTGTGCATACTGCGTCCTCCACCACCGCCACACTACTGATCTGTGCATACTGCGTCCTCCACCACCGCCACACTACTGATCTGTGCATACTGTGTCCTCCACCACCGCCGCACTACTGATCTGTGCGTACTGCGACCTCCACCACCGCCTCACTACTGATCTGTGCATACTGCTTCCTCCACTACGCCGCACTACTGATCTGTACATACTGCGACCTCCACCACATCCTCACTACTGATCTGTGCGTACTGCGTCCTCCACCACCACCACACTACTGATCTGTGCATACTGCGTCCTCAACCACCGCCTCACTACTGATCTGTGCGTACTGCGTCCTCCACCACCACCTCACTACTGATCTGTGCATACTGCGTCCTCCACCACCGCCTCACTACTGATCTGTGTGTTGTTGTGAAATTGGATTCTGGGCTCCCCCGGTGGCCACTTGTGGAATTGAACTTGTGTGCATCATCCCCTCTGTTCACCTGCTCCTATCAGGATGTGGGAGTCGCTATATAACCTTGCTCCTCTGTCAGTTTCATGCCGGTCAACAATGTAATCAGAAGCCTTCTGTGCATGTTCCTGCTACTAGACAACTCCTAGCTAAGTTGGACTTTTGTCCTTGTGTGTTTTTGCATTTTGTTCCTGTTCACAGCTGCTGTTTCGTTACTGTGTCTGGAAAGCTCTTGTGAGCGGAAATTGCCACTCTGGTGTTATGAGTTAATGCTAGAGTCTTAAAGTAATTTCTGGATGGTGTTTTGATAGGGTTTTCTGCTGACCATGAAAGTGCCCTTTCTGTCTTCATGCTATCTAGTAAGCGGACCTCGATTTTGCTAAACCTATTTTCATACTACGTTTGTCATTTCATCTAAAATCACCGCCAATATATGTGGGGGCCTCTGTCTGCCTTTTGGGAAAATTTCTCTAGAGGTGAGCCAGGACTGTCTTTTCCTCTGCTAGGATTAGGTAGTTCTCCGGCTGGCGCTGGGCATCTAGGGATAAAAAGCGTAGGCATGCTACCCGGCCACTTCTAGTTGTGCGGCAGGTTTAGTTCATGGTCAGTATAGTTTCCATCTTCCAAGAGCTAGTTCTCATATATGCTGGGCTATGTTCTCTCGCCATTGAGAATCATGACAGTTTGACCGGCCCAAAAAAGGGTTAAATTACTGGCTGAGAAAGGAGAGAAAAAAGAAGTCTGCTACAATTTTTTTTTTTTTTTTTTTTTCCTCTAGTTCTGAGTGTGCTCTTAATTGAATCACTTGCTAGTTTGCCTATGCTGCAGCCTTCCTCTCTTTCTCTCCTTCTAATCCTTGAATGGCTCTGTGTTCACCTGTTTCAAATGGATCTTCAGAGTGTAGCTACAGGTTTGAATAATCTCGCCACAAAGGTACAAAATTTGCAAGATTTTGTTGTTCATGCACCTATGTCTGAGCCTAGAATTCCTTTGCCTGAATTCTTCTCGGGGAATAGATCTCACTTTCAAAATTTTAAAAATAATTGCAAATTGTTTTTGTCCCTGAAGTCTCGCTCTGCCGGAGACCCTGCACAGCAGGTCAGGATTGTAATTTCCTTGCTCCGGGGCGACCCTCAGGACTGGGCTTTTGCATTGGCACCAGGGGATCCTGCGTTGCTCAATGTGGATGCGTTTTTTCTGGCCTTGGGGTTGCTTTATGAGGAACCTCATTTAGAGCTTCAGGCGGAAAAGGCCTTGATGTCCTTGTCTCAGGGTCAAGATGAAGCTGAAATATACTGCCAAAAATTCCGCAAATGGTCTGTGCTTACTCAGTGGAATGAGTGCGCCCTGGCGGCGATTTTCAGAGAAGGTCTCTCTGATGCCATTAAGGATGTTATGGTGGGGTTCCCTGTGCCTGCGAGTCTGAATGAGTCCATGACGATGGCTATTCAGATCGATAGGCGTCTGCGGGAGCGCAAACCTGTGCACCATTTGGCGGTGTCTACTGAGAAAACGCCAGAAAATATGCAATGTGATAGAATTCTGTCCAGAAGCGAGCGGCAGAATTTTAGACGAAAAAATGGGTTGTGCTTCTATTGTGGTGATTCAACTCATGTTATATCAGCATGCTTTAAGCGTACTAAGAAGCCTGACAAGTCTGTTTCAATTAGCACTTTACAGTCTAAGTTTATTCTATCTGTGACCCTGATTTGTTCTTTGTCATCTATTACCGCGGACGCCTATGTCGACTCTGGCGCTGCTTTGAGTCTTATGGATTGGTCCTTTGCCAAACGCTGTGGGTATGATTTGGAGCCATTGGAGGCTCCGATACCTCTGAAAGGGATTGACTCCACCCCATTGGCTAGTAATAAACCACAATACTGGACAAAAGTGACTATGTGTGTTAATCCGGATCACCAGGAGGTTATTCGCTTTCTGGTGCTGTATAATCTACATGATGTTTTGGTGCTGGGATTGCCATGGCTGCAATCTCATAACCCAGTCCTCGACTGGAGAGCTATGTCTGTGTTAAGCTGGGGATGTAAAGGAACTCATGGGGACGTACCTTTGGTTTCCATTTCATCATCTATTCCCTCTGAGATTCCTGAATTCTTGTCTGACTTTCGTGACGTTTTTGAAGAACCCAAGGTTGGTTCACTACCTCCGCACCGGGAGTGCGATTGTGCCATAGACTTGATCCCGGGTAGTAAATACCCTAAGGGTCGTTTATTTAATCTGTCTGTGCCTGAACACGCGGCTATGCGAGAATATATAAAGGAGTCCTTGGAAAAGGGACATATTCGTCCTTCGTCATCTCCCTTAGGAGCCGGTTTTTTCTTTGTGTCTAAGAAAGACGGCTCTTTGAGGCCGTGTATTGATTATCGTCTTTTGAATAAAATCACGGTTAAATATCAATATCCGTTACCACTGCTTACTGATTTGTTTGCTCGTATAAAGGGGGCCAAGTGGTTCTCTAAGATTGATCTCCGTGGGGCGTATAATTTGGTGCGAATCAAGCAGGGGGATGAGTGGAAAACCGCATTTAATACGCCCGAGGGCCATTTTGAGTATTTGGTGATGCCTTTTGGTCTTTCTAATGCCCCTTCAGTCTTCCAGTCCTTTATGCATGACATTTTCCGCGATTATTTGGATAAATTTATGATTGTGTATCTGGATGATATTCTGATTTTTTCGGATGACTGGGACTCTCATGTCCAGCAGGTCAGGAGGGTTTTTCAGGTTTTGCGGTCTAATTCCTTGTGTGTGAAGGGTTCTAAGTGTGTTTTTGGGGTTCAAAAGATTTCCTTCTTGGGATACATTTTTTCCCCCTCTTCCATCGAGATGGATCCTGTCAAGGTTCAGGCTATTGGTGATTGGACGCAACCCTCTTCTCTTAAGAGTCTTCAGAAATTTTTGGGCTTTGCTAACTTTTATCGTCGATTTATTGCTGGTTTTTCTGATGTTGTAAAACCATTGACTGATTTGACTAAGAAGGGTGCTGATGTTGCTGATTGGTCCCCTGATGCTGTGGAGGCCTTTCGGGAGCTCAAGCGCCGCTTTTCTTCCGCCCCAGTGTTGCGTCAGCCTGATGTTGCTCTTCCTTTTCAGGTTGAGGTCGACGCTTCTGAAATCGGAGCTGGGGCGGTGTTGTCGCAGAGAAGTTCCGACTGCTCCGTGATGAGACCTTGTGCCTTTTTTTCCCGTAAATTTTCGCCCGCCGAGCGGAATTATGATATTGGGAATCGGGAGCTTTTGGCCATGAAGTGGGCTTTTGAGGAGTGGCGTCACTGGCTTGAGGGGGCCAGACATCAGGTGGTGGTATTGACTGACCACAAAAATTTAATTTACCTTGAGTCTGCCAGGCGCCTGAATCCTAGACAGGCGCGCTGGTCGTTGTTTTTCTCTCGGTTTAATTTTGTGGTGTCTTACCTACCGGGTTCTAAGAATGTTAAGGCGGATGCCCTTTCTAGGAGTTTTGAGCCTGACTCCCCTGGTAATTCTGAGCCCATAGGTATCCTTAAAGATGGAGTGATATTGTCTGCCGTTTCTCCAGACCTGCGGCGGGCCTTGCAGGAGTTTCAGGCGGATAGACCTGATCGTTGCCCACCTGGTAGACTGTTTGTTCCTGATGATTGGACCAGTAGAGTCATCTCTGAGGTTCATTCTTCTGCGTTGGCAGGTCATCCTGGAATCTTTGGTACCAGGGATTTGGTGGCAAGGTCCTTCTGGTGGCCTTCCCTGTCACGAGATGTGCGAGGCTTTGTGCAGTCTTGTGACGTTTGTGCTCGGGCCAAGCCTTGTTGTTCTCGGGCTAGTGGATTGTTGTTACCCTTGCCTATCCCGAAGAGGCCTTGGACGCACATCTCGATGGATTTTATTTCGGATCTGCCTGTTTCTCAGAAGATGTCTGTCATCTGGGTGGTGTGTGACCGTTTCTCTAAGATGGTCCATCTGGTTCCCTTGCCTAAGTTGCCTTCTTCTTCCGAGTTGGTTCCTCTGTTTTTTCAAAATGTTGTTCGTTTGCATGGTATTCCGGAGAATATCGTTTCTGACAGAGGGACCCAATTCGTGTCTAGATTTTGGCGGGCATTCTGTGCTAGGATGGGCATAGATTTGTCTTTTTCGTCTGCTTTCCATCCTCAGACTAATGGCCAGACCGAGCGGACTAATCAGACCTTGGAGACATATTTGAGGTGTTTTGTGTCTGCGGATCAGGATGATTGGGTTGCTTTTTTGCCTTTGGCGGAGTTCGCCCTCAATAATCGGGCCAGCTCTGCCACCTTGGTGTCCCCGTTTTTCTGTAATTCGGGGTTTCATCCTCGATTTTCCTCTGGTCAAGTGGAATCTTCGGATTGTCCTGGAGTGGATGCTGTGGTGGAGAGGTTGCATCAGATTTGGGGGCAGGTGGTGGACAATTTGAAGTTGTCCCAGGAGAAGACTCAGCTTTTTGCCAACCGCCGTCGTCGTGTTGGTCCTCGGCTTTGTGTTGGGGACTTGGTGTGGTTGTCTTCTCGTTTTGTCCCTATGAGGGTTTCTTCTCCTAAGTTTAAGCCTCGGTTCATCGGCCCGTACAAGATATTGGAGATTCTTAACCCTGTGTCCTTCCGTTTGGACCTCCCTGCATCCTTTTCGATTCATAATGTTTTTCATCGGTCATTGTTGCGCAGGTATGAGGTACCGGCTGTGCCTTCCGTTGAGCCTCCTGCTCCGGTGTTGGTTGAGGGTGAGTTGGAGTACGTTGTGGAAAAGATCTTAGACTCTCGTGTTTCCAGACGGAAACTCCAGTATCTGGTCAAATGGAAGGGATACGGTCAGGAGGATAATTCTTGGGTCACTGCCTCTGATGTTCATGCCTCCGATCTTGTCCGTGCCTTTCATAGGGCTCATCCTGATCGCCCTGGTGGTTCTGGTGAGGGTTCGGTGCCCCCTCCTTGAGGGGGGGGTACTGTTGTGAAATTGGATTCTGGGCTCCCCCGGTGGCCACTTGTGGAATTGTACTTGTGTGCATCATCCCCTCTGTTCACCTGCTCCTATCAGGATGTGGGAGTCGCTATATAACCTTGCTCCTCTGTCAGTTTCATGCCGGTCAACAATGTAATCAGAAGCCTTCTGTGCATGTTCCTGCTACTAGACAACTCCTAGCTAAGTTGGACTTTTGTCCTTGTGTGTTTTTGCATTTTGTTCCTGTTCACAGCTGCTGTTTCGTTACTGTGTCTGGAAAGCTCTTGTGAGCGGAAATTGCCACTCTGGTGTTATGAGTTAATGCTAGAGTCTTAAAGTAATTTCTGGATGGTGTTTTGATAGGGTTTTCTGCTGACCATGAAAGTGCCCTTTCTGTCTTCATGCTATCTAGTAAGCGGACTTCGATTTTGCTAAACCTATTTTCATACTACGTTTGTCATTTCATCTAAAATCACCGCCAATATATGTGGGGGCCTCTGTCTGCCTTTTGGGAAAATTTCTCTAGAGGTGAGCCAGGACTGTCTTTTCCTCTGCTAGGATTAGGTAGTTCTCCGGCTGGCGCTGGGCATCTAGGGATAAAAAGCGTAGGCATGCTACCCGGCCACTTCTAGTTGTGCGGCAGGTTTAGTTCATGGTCAGTATAGTTTCCATCTTCCAAGAGCTAGTTCTCATATATGCTGGGCTATGTTCTCTCGCCATTGAGAATCATGACAGTGTGTACTGCGTCCTCCACCACCGCCTCACTACTGATCTGTGCGTACTGCGACCTCCACTACCGCTGCACTACTGATCTGTGTGTACTGCGTCCTCCACCACCGCCACGCTACTGATCTCTGGGTACTGCGTCCTCCACAACCGCCGCACTACTGATCTGTGCGTACTGCGTCCTCCCCCACCGCCTCACTACTGATCTGTGCGTACTGCTGCTTCCTCCACTACCGCCGCACTACTGATCTGTGCGTACTGCGACCTCCACCACCACCTCACTACTGATCCATGTGTACTGCGACCTCCACCACCACCTCACTACTGATCTGTGCATACTGCGACCTCCACCACCGCCTCACTACTGATCTGTGCGTACTGCGACCTCCACCACCACCTCACTACTGATCTATGCGTACTGCGACCTCCACCACCTCCTCACTATTGATCTGTGCATACTGCGACCTCCACCACCGCCTCACTACTGATCTGTGCGTACTGCGACCTCCACCACCACCTCACTACTGATCTGTGCATACTGCGACCTCCACCACCACCTCACTACTGATCTGTGCATACTGCGTCCTCCACCACCTCCGCGCTACTGATCTGTGCGTACTGCGACCTCCACAACTGTTGCACTACTGATCTGTGCGTACTGCGACCTCCACCACTGTTGCACTACTGATCTGTGCGTACTGCAACCTCCACCACCACCGCATTACTGATCTGTGCGCACTGCGACCTACACCACCGCCTCACTACTGATCTTTGCGTACTGCGACCTCCACCACCACCTCACTACTGATCTGTGCGTACTGTGACCTCCACCACCGGCGCACTACTGATCTTTGCATACTGCGAACTCCATCACCGCCTCACTACTGATCTCTGCGTACTGCGTCCTCCGCCTCTAGAAAGCGACCGCAATCTGCCCCTGAAAGAGGAGGGAAGTGAGGAAACACGTCTGTGTACAGGAGAGAACCCAGGAAAGAGACTCATCTGTGCAGCACCCCAGGGTCCTGGTCATTGCACTAATGTAATTTTCCTCTAGGGGAGAGTGATGTTACGTTTGGAGGTAAAGAAGGACAACTGCATCCAGGTATCACAAACATGCAACACATTTCGCACTCCAGGCCACCAGGGGGAGCTCTGCTCCTATTTATTAAGGCACTTCTCACACTTAGGTAAACTGGTTGCCTGGGGAGGAAGTTAGTTAGTTGCTGGCTGAGCTTTGCTCAGGTAGTTGGTCCCTGGCAGGAGTGGGATCCTGTCAGAGATCCAGACAGAAAGACACGGAGCTGTGCATGCCCTGAGAGCTGCAGCTTCTAGGAAGAGACACTGAAGGAGAACTGTATTGCAGAGAGGGTGAAAGAAGTCATAGCAAAGGAGTGGATACCAGAAGGGGACCAGCCCTACACAGGCTGCCTCCTTCTGAGGTGCATGATTCCGGTAGCCGGAACACCGAGGGAGCAACGATCCTTTATGTATTGCTCCAGAGACTGTCAGGACAGCTAATTTCATGTTACCTGTCCGCCCTACACCCAGGAGTCAAGGTGGCCCCCCTTAGAGGCTGGGGCATGATAAAGTCCCTGTAAAACGCCTCAAGCCACCGGTCATACAGGTTTGTCCTATCCATCTGGTGGACAGAGAGAGAGACATAACATCTACAACATCTGTGAGGACCTTATGAGAAGCTCAGCAGTAAGGGACTACAACACTGCAGCGCTAGAGGAAGGCTACTGATTTCTACCTGGACAAGGGGACTCTGGATGTGCCTCCAATCCGGCCGGACTCTGCCTGTCCTGTTATCTGGTGCTCTGGACTGTGGATGCTGAAGCCTTCAGTAAAGGTAAAGAGACAGCAACCTTGTGTCCTCGTTCTTCACTGCGCCTCTCACCATTCACCATCTACACACTGGGAAGCCCTGGGGATATGCTTCACCTGTGGGAAGGTATACCATCTAGCTGCCATAACATCACCCCAGCGGACCCCTTAAAGCAGCGTCGGTCACCCTGACCGAATACTACAGGTGGCGTCACAAACATTCCCCTTAAAGATCTTTCCCTTTAATATGGATGTCGCACTGTGCCTCCCTATATTTACAGTGCCTTGCGAAAGTATTCGGCCCCCTGGAACTTTTCAACCTTTTCCCACATATCATGCTTCAAACATAAAGATACCAAATGTAAATTTTTGGTGAAGAAACAACAACAAGTGGAACACAATTGTGAAGTTGAACGAAATTTATTGGTTAGTTTAAATTTTTGTGGAAATTCAGAAACTGAAAAGTGGGGCGAGCAATATTATTCAGCCCCTGTAACTTAATACTTTGTTGCACCCCTTTTGCTGCGATTACAAGTCTCTTGGGGTTTGTCTCTATCAGTTTTGTACATGGAGAGACTGAAATTCTCGCCCGTTCATCCTTGGCAAACAGCTCGAGCTCAGTGAGGTTTGATGGAGATCGTTTGTGAACAGCAGTTTTCAGCTCTTTCCACAGATTCTCGATTGGATTGAGGTCTGGACTCTGACTTGGCCATTCTAACACCAGGATACGTTTATTTGTGAACCATTCCATTGTAGATTTTGCTTTGTTTGGGATCATTGTCTTGTTGGAAGACAAATCTCCAGCCCAGTCTCAGGTCTTTTGCAGACTCCAACAGGTTTCCTTCAAGAATGGTCCTGTATTTGGCTCCATCCATCTTCCCTGTCCCTGCTGAAGAAAAGCAGACCCAAACCATGATGCTGCCACCGCCATGTATGACAGTGGGGATGGTGTCTTCAGGGTGATGAGCTGTGTTGCCTTTGTGCCAAACATATCTTTTGGCATTGTTGCCAAAAAGTTTTTGATTTCATCTGACCAGAGCACCTTCTTCCACATGTTTGGTGTCTCCCAGGTGGCTTGTAGCAAACTTTAAACAACCCTTTTTATGGATATCTTTGAGAAATGGCCTTCTTCTTGCCACTCTTCCATAAAGGCCAGATTTGTGCAGTGTACGACTGATTGTTGTCCTATGGACAGACTGTCCCACCTCAGCTGTAGATCTCTGCAGTTCATCCAGAGTGATCATGGGCCTCTTGGCTGCATCTCTGATCAGTCTTCTCATTGTTTGAAATGAAAGTTTAGAGGGACGGCCGGGTCTTGGTAGATTTGCAGTGGTATGATACTCCTTCCATTTCAATATGATCCTTGCACAGTGATCATTGGGATGTTTACAGTTTTGGAAATCATTTTGTATCCAAATCTGGCTTTAAACTTCTCCACAACAGTATCACGGACCTGCCTGTTGTGTTCTGTCACAGTTCACACCGTGCTGCCAACACTATGTCACAGATCCCAGCAGTATGTCAGGGATCCTGGAGAGGATATCTTTATCATCCCCACTGCTCACACCAATTTGTCACGAACTGGGGTTGTTTAGTTGCCCCTGGTTCCTTCTGAAGGGGATTTATCTGTATCCCACTTCCCAGTTCCAGTTCGGAACTTGAAGCTCTCTAGCGCCCCTTCTTACCCTCAGGTCAGACTAGGTACTGCACCTAGGGTAATTAGTCGCCAGGAAGGCTGCCTGTTGTGTACTGGCTATTGGGCACACTGCAGCAAGGGCAATTTAACTACTCCCACACAGGCGGGAACAATAATTATCAATGCCGCCATTGCTGCAAAGATTCCCAATCACACAGAACAAAGTATGCTGCCACCAGCTCCGATTAACGGGTCCGGAGCCAACCCAAATCAGTACCACAATTCACTTCAGAGGACACAGTTCGTTATAGAGCAGAAGAGACAAGCTAGCAATTACATATTTTACTCCATGAAAAATTAGGCAGTGTTTACAAAGTATAAAAAGATATTAGAAAGGAGACAATTCGTATATACATTGCAACTACAAATAAAATAAGGATTAAAATAGAAGATTACACCCACATTTTGCTTAGATCATTGTGGGCTAACCATGCTGGTTCAGGATCCAGACATCACAATGCATGACAAAGGGTCTTTGTGCATTAAGGTCCCAGGCAAGAATGAAAGCCAGGCTAAGTGCAGGAACCTACACCTCTGAGCTTGTGACATCACTAAGGGGCTGAGTAGTGATATGCACTGATCTGATCGTTATTTGCATTCTTGTAGTCTGGAGACAAAGGCATTCCAAGCCCAAGGGGAGGAGGGATTGAATGGCCATACAGGGTTGGTCATCTGCAGTTTAAAAGCCACACCCTGCTCTCACACTAGTACCAACTTGCATAGTGAAGAAATGGGGGCAACCAAACACCCCTGGTTCATGACATATTGGTGGCAGCGGTGGCATAATCAAAAATTTCCCCCCTGTGATTCATGATAGCAGGGAAGAGGCACGTCTGTGTAGAAGTGTGAGCACAGGAAAGAGACATCTGTGTACAGGAGAGAAAGCAGGAAAGAGACACATCTGTGTACAGGAGAGAGCGCAGGGTGAGACTCTATTGTGCACCATCTTGGGTATTTGCTGGAACTGTTCTATGTTACTGTTGATAGTCTATAAATTCATACCACACTGTTTTACCCTGTGTTGTCTGAGTAGTGTTCTGCCCATGGGGAAGGAGAGTCGGCGTTCAGTGGTATGAGCCCTGGTCCATGCGGTCTTTCTAAAGACAGCCGGGCCAGCGGATGAGTGCACCCACTGACCCCATGTCTCCACATCAGCGGAGACTGAGAAACAAGTAATGTGCCACACCCAAATCAGTAGCACAATTCACTTCAGAGGACACAGTTCGTTATAGAGCACAAAAGACAAGCTAGCAATTAAATATTTCACTTCATGAAAAATTAGGCAGTGTTTACAAAGTATAAAAAGATATTAGAAAGGAGACAATTCATATATACATTGCAACTACAAATAAAATGAGGGTTAAAATAGAAGATTACACTCACATTTTGCTTAGATCATTGTGGGCTAACCATGCTGGTTGAGGATCCAGACATCACAATGCATGACAAAGGGTCTTTGTGCATTAATGTCCCAGGCAAGAGTGAAAGCCAGGCTAAGTGCAGGAACCTATACCTCTGACCTTGTGACATCACTAAGGGGCTGAGTAGTGATATGCACTGATCTGATAGTTATTTGCGTTCTTGTAGTCTGGAGACAAAGGCATTCCAAGCCCAAGGGGAGGAGGGATTGAATGGCCATACAGGGTTGGTCATCTGCAGTTTAAAAGCCACACCCTGCTCTCACACAAGTCTCAAGTTGCATAGTGTATCTATACCAGCGAATGCAGTGGGGGAGAAAGAGGGGGGGGTTGCAGCTGCACTTGTGCCTGTGACATAGTACTCTCTAGAAGTAAACTCACAATAGGTCATTTTTTGGCATTCTCGTGACATGTTCCTTGGTCTTCATGATGCTCTCTGTGCGTCACACAGAACCCTGAGACTATCACAGAGCAGGTGCATTTATACGGAGACTTGATTACACACAGGTGGATTATATTTATCATCATTAGGCATTTAGGACAACATTGGATAATTCAGAGATCCACAATGAACTTCTGCACTGAACGTAAAGGGGCCGAATAATATTGCACGCCCCACTTTTCAGTTTTTGAATTTCCACAAAAATTTACAATAACCAATAAATTTGTTCAACTTCACAATTGTGTTCCACTTGTTGTTGATTCTTCACCAAAAATTTACATTTGGTATCTTTATGTTTGAAGCATGATATGTGGGAAAAGGTTGAAAATTTCCAGGGGGCCGAATACATTTACAAGGCACTGTACCTATCTACGCCCTGTTCCTTTATGCCTACTATGCTATGTGCTGAAGTTTAGTCTATGTGCCCCCATCTAGTGGCCAACGCGGGGTAACTCACTTTCCCTAAATACACAGCAGATCTAAATGAATACAATACAGTGGCAACAGACAATACTTTACATATATACACTTAGTAACAAAGACTATACATTAATATTAAGATACTGCATATGAGAATCGGGAAAAAACATTAAAGGGATTAAAGGCAGATATCAACGTTACAACCCCTTACAGACACATCTGTGCACATGAGGGAGCGCAGGAAAAAGACACGTCCGTACAGGAGAGAACCCAGGAAAGAGACACGTCTGTACAGGAGAGAATGCAGGTGTCAGGAAATGTGACGTATTGGGTTCTATATTATCACGCACACTGAGCTCTGCTTCATCCATTAGGTCTGTGTAAGGTACACACACTGCCGCTGTGGTTCCCCCCCTCACAGCCACTCCTTCTCCCTGCACTAAATGGCTTTTCTTCTCAGTCTGCCTGTGTAATTCTAAACCACTCATTTCCCCTCCCTCAAGAATGTGTTGGTGATCAGGAATCAGCCTTTGTCCCATGCACATGGGATGTCTTTGTTCTTGAAAAGTTAAGTATAATGGCACCGATTAGTGATATAGGTGTGAAAGTTACATATTTGGACTGTGCAATGATAGAGCTACACATCATTGCATTTTCTGGTTTCCAGTGCCAGCGGAGTCCGAGAAATGGATTCCTACTGAACCGGGTCACACAGCTACCCAATGTTTAGACTTAAATGTAATCTAACCTCGTGAGAAGACATGTGAAACCTTAGTCGTCACTCTACGAGGTCCCCAGCATAAGATATGGCTGTGAGGAGGTTTTCATGGGGTTCTGAGTCTCTGAGAAAAAAGGAGTGAATTTCATAACTCAGCCCACCCAGTGATGTCACGACCAGAGGGTATATCTTTAAGCTGCTGAGTTATGAGTGGGTCATTTGCCCAGGAATCCTGCTATAGGAGGCTCTACAACCAGCCTGATGCATTGGGATGTCACTCCTTTCCCCCCACGCCACATTGAAGCCATAATATGAGTGAACTGTAAGTGCTTTTCATCTTTAATCCCTTTTATTTTGTAATCATTCTGTACATACTATAATTGTCTCATCTTGTAATATCGTTTTTATACTTTTGCAAACACTGCCTAATCTTTTTGGAGTAAAAGCTATAATATTTACTAGTGTTGTTCTCCTTGCTCTGAAACGTACCCCTAAGTCCTCCGATCTAAGTAATTGCTACTGATTGGGTTGGCTTCTGACCCGTTATTAATCATAAGTAATAGGAGCTGGTGGCAGTGAAGCTTTCTGAGATTGTTGGGCAAAGATGGCAGTGACGGAAAGGGTTTTATAAGTGGATTTCCTGCCTGTGATTGGGAATAGGTATAACGCCCTCACTGCAGCATGCCCGATAGCCAGTACACGAGCAGGCAGCCTTTCTGGTGACTAATTATCCTAGGTGCAGGTTCCCTGACTGACCTGAGGGTAAGGGGGGCGCCAGAGAGCTGCATGTTCCAAACTGGAACTGGGAAGTGGGATATTAAAAAATCCTTGTTGAAGAACTGGGGGCAACCAAACATCCCAGGTTCATGACATATTTGTGGCAGCGGTGGGATAATCAATAATATCCCCCTGTGATTCATGATAGCAGGGAAGAAACACATCTGTGTACAGGAGAGAGCACAGGAAAGACACGTCTGTGTTCAGGAGAGAGCGCAGGAAAGAGACATCTGTGTACAGGAGAGAATGCAGGAAAGAGACGTCTGTGTACAGGAGAGAACGCAGGAAAGAGACATCTGTGTACAGGAGAGAACGCAGGAAAGAGACATCTGTGTACAGGAGAGAACGCAGGAAAGAGACATCGGTATACAGGGGAAATCGCAGGAAAGAGACATCTGTGTACAGGAGAGAATGCAGGAAAGAGACGTCTGTGTACAGGAGAGAACGCAGGAAAGAGACACATCTGTGTACAGGAGAGAACGTAGGAAAGAGACGTCTGTGTACAGGAGAGAACGCAGGAAAGAGACATCGGTATACAGGAGAAATCACAGGAAAGAGACGTCTGTGTACAGGAGAGAACGCAGGAAAGAGACGTCTGTGTACAGGAGAGAACGCAGGAAAGAGACGTCTGTGTACAGGAGAGAACGCAGGAAAGAGACGTCTGTGTACAGGAGAGAATGCAGGAAAGATGTCTGTGTACAGGAGAGAACGCAGGAAAGAGACATCTGTGTACAGGAGAGAGCGCAGGGTGAGACTATTGTGCACCATCTTGGGTATTTGCTCGAACTGTTCTATGTTAATGTTTGTTGATAGTCAATACATTATTACCACACTGTTTTACCCTGTGTTGTCTGAGTAGTGTTCTGCCCATGGGCAAGGAGAGCGGGCGTTCAGTGATATGAGCTCTGGTCCATGTGGTCTTTCTAAAGACAGCCGGGCCAGAGCACCCACTGACCCCATGTCTCCACATCAGCGGACACTGAGAAGCCAGTAATGTGCCACACCTTGGGGTTAGGTGCCCTCCTTTCAGGGGAGCCTGGCTGTGGGTAATGGTGGGCCAGCGTTGCTTTGATGAGCAGGGCTCGTACTTACCACATCTCCAGTAGCATTAGCAAGTTTTTGCTAATATTTTGCCACATTTGTCTGAATAATGGCTGCTGTGGCCAAGTCATAATCCACATCATGCCATGTTATGTTTTTATGTACTGGGGCATATGACGCCGTGGGTGATGGGGCCCAGACTGCTGCTTTCTTGCTGTTCCTGGCAGTGATTCCTCAGGTGCCGCTCACAGCGCTGACACCAAGAGGCGATTTATGTGGAGCTGGATATGACGGCGCATTGTGCGATGACACGGGGATTGTACAGGACGAGGCTGCGCTCAGCATGAGGCTCATTAATACATCTCAGAAATATGAGGCGTGTAATGCTGCCCAGGCCAGACTCAGCCTCCTCGTCTGAGAACATGCACTCTCTATTTGTGATTCACGTCAAGATCAAACAGCGATGACGACAGAGCAATTGGCGCTCCGGAGACATAAAGCTGATCATTCCAAGCTGCCATTACATAGCCCAACCCATGGCTGTCAGAAGGGGAACAGCAGACCGCAACATGAGGGGCACGAAGGATGACCCCTAAATATCGAGGCTCAGCGGGTGACAGAACTATCAACAATAGTGTGTAAACTATAGATAATCACATACCATACTGTGTAATATCACATGTGTAATACAGACACTGCCCCTGTGTAATATCACATGTGTAATACAGGCACTGCCCCGTGTAATATCACATGTGTAATACAAACACTCCCCCATGTAATATCACACGTGTAATACAGACACTGCCCCGTGTAGTATCAGATGTATAATACAGGCACTGCCCCATGTAGTATCAAATGTGTAATACAGACACACCCCCTGTGTAATTTCACATGTGTAATACAGACACTGCCCCGTGTAGTATCAGACGAGTAATACAGACACTGCCCCATGTAATATCACATGTGTAATACAAACACTCCCCCGTGTAATATCACACGTGTAATACAGACACTGCCCCGTGTAGTATCAGATGTGTAATACAGACACACCCCCTGTGTAATATCACACGTGTAATACAGGCACTGCCCCGTGTAATATCAAATGTGTAATACAGACACACCCCCTGTGTAATATCACATGTGTAATACAGGCACTGCCCCGTGTAGTATCAGACAAGTAATACAGACACTGCCCCATGTAATATCAAATGTGTAATACAGACACACCCTGTTATGACCCCAATGGCGAGGGTCTCAGAGGAACAAGCAAGTCTGCGAAGTACAAAAATCCAGCTCATAGGGCAGTGGTAACTGGGTTGACCATATATCTACTCCTAACGCCAACACTAGAAGTAGCCGGGGAACATGCCTACGTTGGTCGCTAGATGTCTCGCGCCAGCCGGAGGACTAACTACCCCTAGAAGAGGAAAACAAAGACCTCTCTTGCCTCCAGAGAATAGACCCCAATAGTTGGATACAAGCCCCCCACAAATAATAACGGTGAGGTAAGAGGAAATGACAAACACAGAGATGAACTAGGTTTAGCAAAGAGAGGCCCACTTACTAATAGCAGAATGTAGTAAGATAACTTATATGGTCAACAAAAACCCTATCAAAAATCCACACTGGAAATTCAAGAACCCCCGAACCGTCTAACGGCCCGGGGGGAGAACTCCAGCCTCCCTAGAGCTTCCAGCAAGGTAAGGATACAGATAATGTACAAGCTGGACAAAAATGCAAACGAAAACAAATAGCAAAAAGCAAGAAAGCAGACTTAGCTTAATCTAGCAGGAACCAGGATCAGTAGACAAGAGCACAACAGATTAGCTCTGATTACAACGTTGCCAGGCATAGAACTGAAGGTCCAGGGAGCTTATATAGCAACACCCCTGACCTAACGACCCAGGTGAGCATACAAGGGATGGCAGACATTCCCAGAGTCAAATCACTAGTAACCACTAGAGGGAGCCAAAAAGGTAAATTCACAACAGTACCCCCCCTTAGTGAGGGGTCACCGAACCCTCACCAAGACCACCAGGGCGATCAGGATGAGCGGTGTGAAAGGCACGAACCAAATCGGCCGCATGCACATCAGAGGCGACCACCCAGGAATTATCCTCCTGACCACAGCCCTTCCACTTGACCAGGTACTGAAGCCTCCGCCTGGAGAGACGAGAATCTAAGATCTTCTCCACCACGTACTCCAACTCGCCCTCAACCAACACCGGAGCAGGAGGCTCAGCAGAAGGGACCACAGGCACAACGTACCGCCGCAACAAGGACCTATGAAATACGTTGTGAATGGCAAACGACACCGGAAGATCCAGGCGAAAGGATACAGGATTAAGGATTTCCAATATCTTGTAAGGACCAATGAAGCGAGGCTTAAATTTGGGAGAGGAGACCTTCATAGGAACAAATCGAGAAGACAGCCATACCAAATCCCCAACGCGAAGTCGGGGACCCACACCGCGGCGGCGGTTGGCAAAACGCTGAGCCTTCTCCTGTGACAACTTCAAGTTGTCCACCACATGACTCCAGATCCGCTGCAACCTATCCACCACAGAATCCACCCCAGGACAGTCAGAAGGCTCCACATGTCCCGAGGAAAAACGAGGATGGAAACCAGAGTTGCAGAAAAATGGCGAAACCAAGGTGGCGGAACTAGCCCGATTATTAAGGGCAAATTCAGCCAACGGCAAGAAGGTCACCCAATCATCCTGATCAGAAGAGACAAAACACCTCAAATAAGCCTCCAGAGTCTGATTAGTTCGCTCCGTTTGTCCGTTAGTCTGGGGATGAAAAGCGGACGAAAACGACAAATCAATGCCCATCCTACCACAAAAGGATCGCCAGAACCTGGAAACAAACTGGGATCCTCTGTCCGACACAATATTCTCAGGAATGCCGTGCAAACGAACCACGTTCTGGAAGAACACAGGAACCAGATCAGAAGAGGAGGGCAGCTTAGGCAAAGGAACCAAATGGACCATCTTGGAGAAACGATCACATATCACCCAGATGACAGACATGCCCTGAGACACCGGAAGATCAGAAATGAAATCCATAGAGATGTGTGTCCAAGGTCTCTTCGGGACAGGCAAGGGCAAGAGCAACCCGCTGGCACGAGAACAGCAAGGCTTAGCTCGAGCACAAGTTCCACAGGACTGCACAAATGACCGCACATCCCTTGACAAGGAAGGCCACCAAAAGGACCTGGCCACCAGATCTCTGGTGCCAAAAATTCCCGGGTGCCCTGCCAACACTGAGGAATGAACCTCGGAAATGACTCTGCTGGTCCATTTAGCAGGCACAAACAATCTGTCAGATGGACAAGAGTCAGGCCTACCAGCCTGAAATCTCTGCAACACACGCCGCAGATCAGGAGAAATAGCTGACAAGATAACTCCTTCCTTGAGAATACCCACAGGATCAGCGACTCCAGGAGCATCAGGCACAAAGCTCCTAGACAGAGCATCGGCCTTCACATTCTTAGAACCTGGTAAATACGAGACCACAAAGTCAAAACGGGAGAAAAACAATGACCAGCGGGCCTGTCTAGGATTCAGGCGTTTAGCAGACTCGAGATACATCAGATTTTTGTGATCAGTCAAGACCACCACACGATGCTTAGCACCCTCGAGCCAATGACGCCACTCCTCAAATGCCCACTTCATGGCCAACAACTCCCGATTGCCCACATCATAATTTCGCTCTGCCGGCGAAAACTTCCTGGAGAAAAAGGCACAAGGTCTCATAGTAGAGCAACCAGGGCCTCTCTGCGACAAAACGGCCCCTGCCCCAATCTCCGAAGCATCCACCTCCACCTGAAAGGGAAGTGAGGTGTCAGGTTGGCACAAAACAGGCGCCGAAGTAAACCGGCGTTTCAACTCCTGGAAAGCCTCCACGGCAGCAGGAGCCCAGTTAGCTACATCAGAGCCTTTCTTGGTCATATCCGTCAATGGTTTAACAACGCTAGAAAAATTTGCGATAAAACGACGGTAGAAGTTAGCAAAACCCAAGAACTTCTGAAGACTCTTAACTGACGAGGGTTGAGTCCAATCATGAATAGCTCGGACCTTGACTGGGTCCATCTCCACAGCAGAAGGGGAAAAAATGAACCCCAAAAAGGGAACCCTCTGTACACCAAAGAGACACTTTGAGCCTTTAACAAACAAAGAATTTTCACGCAAAATCTTAAAAACCATCCTGACCTGCTCCACATGCGAGTCCCAATCATCAGAAAAAACCAGAATATCATCCAGATAAACAATCAAAAATCTATCCAGATACTTCCGGAAAATGTCATGCATGAAGGACTGAAAAACTGAAGGTGCATTAGAGAGCCCAAATGGCATCACCAAGTACTCAAAATGACCTTCGGGCGTATTGAATGCGGTTTTCCATTCATCGCCTTGCTTAACGCGCACAAGGTTGTATGCACCACGAAGGTCTATCTTGGTGAACCACTTGGCACCTTTAATCCGGGCAAACAAGTCTGACAACAGCGGCAAAGGATACTGAAATTTGACAGTGATCTTGTTTAAAAGCCAATAGTCAATACAAGGCCTCAAAGATCCGTCCTTTTTGGCCACAAAAAAGAATCCCGCACCAAGAGGGGAAGAAGAAGGACGGATATGCCCCTTCTCAAGAGACTCCTTGATATATGAACGCATCGCGGTATGTTCAGGTACCGACAAATTAAACAGTCTCCCCTTAGGAAACTTACTGCCAGGAATCAAATCTATTGCACAGTCACATTCCCTATGAGGAGGCAGTGCACTGGACTTAGACTCGCTGAAGACATCCTGATAATCAGACAAATACGCCGGAACTTCCGAAGGCGTAGAAGAAGCAATAGACAAGGGCAGGGAATCTCCATGAATTCCATGGCAGCCCCAACTTGACACCGACATTGCCTTCCAGTCCAAGACTGGATTATGGGTCTGTAACCATGGCAAACCCAAAACAACCAAATCATGCATCTTATGCAGAACAAGAAAACGTATCACCTCCCGATGTTCGGGAGTCATGCACATGGTAACCTGTGTCCAAAACTGCGGTTTATTTTTTGCCAAAGGCGTAGCATCAATACCCCTAAGAGGGATAGGATTTTCTAATGGCTCCAGAACAAAACCGCAGCGCTTGGCAAATGACAGATCCATCAGACTCAGGGCAGCACCTGAGTCTACAAACGCCATGACAGGATACGATGACAGTGAGCAAATCAAAGTTACAGATAGAATAAATTTAGGTTGCAAATTACCAATGGCGACAGGACTAACAACCCTAGTAAGACGTTTAGAGCATGCTGAGATAACATGTGTAGAATCACCACAGTAGTAACACAAGCCATTCTGGCGTCTATGAATTTTCCGCTCATTTCTAGTCAGGATTCTATCACATTGCATTAAATCAGGTGCCTGTTCAGACAACACCATGAGGGAATTTGCGGTTTTGCGCTCCCGCAACCGCCGGTCGATTTGAATTGCCAGGGCCATGGAATCATTCAGACCTGTGGGAATGGGAAAACCCACCATCACATTCTTAATGGCTTCAGAAAGGCCATTTCTGAAATTTGCAGCCAATGCACACTCGTTCCACTGGGTCAGCACGGACCATTTCCGAAATTTTTGGCAATACACTTCAGCCTCGTCCTGGCCCTGAGACATAGCCAGCAAGGCTTTTTCTGCCTGAATCTCAAGATTGGGTTCCTCATAAAGCAAACCGAGCGCCAGAAAAAACGCATCAATATCAGCCAATGCCGGATCTCCTGGCGCCAGCGAGAAGGCCCAATCCTGAGGGTTGCCCCGTAAAAAAGAAATAACAATTTTCACTTGCTGAGCGGAGTCTCCAGATGAACAGGGTCTCAGGGACAAAAACAATCTACAATTATTCCTGAAATTTCTAAATTTAAATCGGTCTCCGGAAAACAGTTCAGGAATCGGTATCTTAGGTTCTGACATAGGATTTCTGATAACATAATCTTGTATGCCCTGCACACGAGCAGTAAGCTGGTCCACACCTGTAATCAAGGTCTGGACATTCATGTCTGCAGCAAACACAAGCCACTCAGAGGTAAAGGGGAAAAGAAAAAAAAATGAGAAAGAGAAAAAAAAACTCAGAATTTTCTTTCTTATAATCCCGCTTCTGCAATGCATTTAACATTTAATACTGGCCTGGCAAACTGTTATGACCCCAATGGCGAGGGTCTCAGAGGAACAAGTAAGTCTGCGAAGTACAAAAATCCAGCTCATAGGGCAGTGGTAACTGGGTTGACCATATATCTACTCCTAACGCCAACACTAGAAGTAGCCGGGGAACATGCCTACGTTGGTCGCTAGATGTCTCGCGCCAGCCGGAGGACTAACTACCCCTAGAAGAGGAAAACAAAGACCTCTCTTGCCTCCAGAGAATAGACCACAATAGTTGGATACAAGCCCCCCACAAATAATAACGGTGAGGTAAGAGGAAATGACAAACACAGAGATGAACTAGGTTTAGCAAAGAGAGGCCCACTTACTAATAGCAGAATGTAGTAAGATAACTTATATGGTCAACAAAAACCCTATCAAAAATCCACACTGGAAATTCAAGAACCCCCGAACCGTCTAACGGCCCGGGGGGAGAACTCCAGCCTCCCTAGAGCTTCCAGCAAGGTAAGGATACAGATAATGTACAAGCTGGACAAAAATGCAAACGAAAACAAATAGCAAAAAGCAAGAAAGCAGACTTAGCTTAATCTAGCAGGAACCAGGATCAGTAGACAAGAGCACAACAGATTAGCTCTGATTACAACGTTGCCAGGCATAGAACTGAAGGTCCAGGGAGCTTATATAGCAACACCCCTGACCTAACGACCCAGGTGAGCATACAAGGGATGGCAGACATTCCCAGAGTCAAATCACTAGTAACCACTAGAGGGAGCCAAAAAGGTAAATTCACAACAACACCCCCTGTGTAATATCACATGTGTAATACAAACACTCCCCCGTGTAATATCACACGTGCAATACAGGCACTGCCCCGTGTAGTATCAGACGAGTAATACAGACACTGCCCCATGTAATATCAAATGTGTAATACAGACACCCCCCCTGTGTAATATCACATGTGTAATACTGTCAAGGTGAAAATATATTTCTTATATATCTTTTTGTACTTTTATACTCTTATACTGTGAAACAATAAGTTTTTCCTATCTGCTAGCTAAAGCATATGTAATTGTATTTAAAGATGGGCGCCAGGGTTCAGTTTCGTTTCTGGTTTGTGTCTGGAGGGATGATTCATTTCTTCAGAATCGAAACTCAGGAATGTGAAGAAAGGGAGGATTCACCAGAAGACGTCAGAACAAATCAGAAAGACTGAATGCTAGCTTAAACCCCGCCTAATGCACGCCTTCCCCTAACACTCAATATAGTATTGTGTATTTTAGAATAAAGCCAGTTGGTGTGACCGCTGCAGACATGTGTGGATGCACGGGGCATTAACTAAGTTTGAACCAGCTACCTGTCTGATTTATTCTTATCCGGTACCAGATGCCCTGCACACATATTAATTTGGAATGACTGGTGAAGGAAGGGTAATTGTCGTTTTACGACCCCGACAATTTGGCGCGACCAACGTGGGGCGTGGCCAGCGATCCGAGACCCTCTGGACCCATGCCTGGATGTCTGTGGATGATACCCGTAGTGGCTGACCTCGAGGACTGATCACCCTCCGTACGCGGTAAGTGGCGATCATGTACACTGTATATGTCACACTTGCTAGTGTCTCAGCCGTTATTGGTTTGTCTGTAGTCTCCTTGGGTCCGGGAGGTGAATGATCGAGTGGTGAGATCAAACGTGATCCTGTGCCACGCTCTGAACCAGCAACTGAGAGACGTCGCATCCTGTGCGACCTCTGTACACCACACCTCCCTCACCGGTCATTGTACTCCGTTCAACCACCCTACCCGTGACTATTGTCTAGTAGTGAAGTGGAGTGATAAATTGAGCTAGTTGTAGATTGTGGGGCAGCTTAGAGAAAGGGATAGGAGATGCAGCCTCTGTGATATTGTACCAGCTAGGTAATTAAGACGTCCCGAGCAGGGACCACCTGTATTTCTGTGGAGGGCTCTCACTAGGAGACCGCCTCCCGACTGTTTAGGATATCGTGGCAGGATAGTCTGTTAATCACTGGTGTTCAGGTTAGGGACAGAAAATATTGAGCGCGAGGCTCTTCTTTTTCTAATACGTTGAGCGAGATTCTGTATTGTGGAACCCAGTGTTGAAGATCGCTGCCAGTGGCCTACTGCAGGAGGCCATAGTATCCTGGGAGCCAAGCTGCGTATCTTAAAGCAGAAGAAGTCTGTGCCCCACAAGTTAAATGAGGATGCTGTGGAAGTCAAGACAATGGTCACGGGAGGGCAAGAGACAGTCAAGAAGCTTATCTGCGAGTTGCGCGAGGCTTAAAGAACAAAGGATGAGAATAGGTTGATGGAGAGGAAGGATCAGACAATATAGCACCCGTATTTGGTTATAAAATGCCTTTGAACTGTGATTTTACAGATTGTAAAATGGCCGCCGTGCCACTGATGATGAAAATGCAGTCCCAGCCACCGCCCTGTAATGGCGGGACGAGCTCTCCAAAAGCGTAGGCGTGTCCTGTTTGTGTTGTGCAGAATCCAACCTGGGTGGAGACCTGCCTTGTGTGTGCGTACGGACCGTCCTTGGGGCTCCGCCCAGACCACGGAGGATTATATGAAAGTTTTGTAGAAATTAGGTCTGAAAACTGCTGTAATTTGTGACTGTAGAAGATACGGAGCTTTGTATCAGTGCGGTGTACTGTAGGGGAGGGGCTGAGCAGACCGCTGCGAGATTTCTTTGTCAGTTCTTCTCCATTCTCCTTATCTGCGCTACGTGCTGGAGAAAGGGGGGCATACATCTGGGCTTTTGTATTCTCCCTCTTGCGCTGAAGAATGCAGTGAAAGTTCTTATCTCCGCGTTACTAGATGGGAGGGGCTGAGTGAGCCCCTGCGCTATTTGCTTGCAATTTTTCCCCTCGGCGCTGTGGGCTACGGGGGAGGGGGGGGGGCCATGTATTGCATTCTAAGTTTTCTCTGTCCTTGGTACAATACACACTGAGAGATTTATGTTTACAGCAATAAGTACTGTATGAAATTGAAAGTGAAATAGACCTGCCTAGTCTTAGATGAAAACTTGTAAGTAATTGAAAGATTGGTAAAAGGCACCAATATATCCTGGACTGCCGAGAAGTTCTATGGGCGTCTTATGGTAGTGTTTGAAGATCTGGGATTCTCACTGTAACAAAAAGCCCATTCATACTTTTTTGTAGTAGATCCGATATTGAGATTTCCACTCCGGATGATGCATTGCAAATAGTAAAAGGTTTTCAAAAGAATTTAGCCCAGCAAGAAAGGCAGGGGTTAAATCACTAGCCGTAGTAATTCTTGCTCGCTCACTGGCCCCCATCGCTGCAGCTGCGAGATCAGTGTTTCTTATCTCCATGTAACAGACTCCAGTTTCTGCCCCCCTCCTTTGTACATGTGAGTCCAGCTTCACACTGCAATACGCCTTTAACCCTGTATAGGAATCTAACTCCCTCCCAGCTGCCTTATGTCAATTTTCAGCTAGACTTTCTAGGAATCTGAAGTTTTGTTTCCCTGTCATTCACGTTGCTACATCACACCCCAGGAATCCCAGGTTCTTTTCTCAGTAGGGTATGGGGACATAATTACCCACCAGATAGGAGCCATAGTGAACCCAGCTAACTCTACCCTGTCACATAGAGGTGGTTTGGCCCAATAGATAGCTAAAAAGGGGGGCCCATCCATAGCCCAAGAGTGTCAAGCCTACCTTGCCGCTTATGGCCCCTTGTATCCAGGAGATGCTATGACTACCCAGGGAGGGAATTTGCCCTGTGATATAGTGCTACACACTGCAGGCCCTAGATACTGATTACAAGACACCCGAGCACTGCCGTACAGTATTGCAGACTGCCTTGCAGACAGAGCTCACCTATGCAGGACATGCTACAGGTGTGCTGATTCAGCTTCATGGAGACAAATAGAGACCTGTTGCTTATTACAGCGGCCGCCTGGATACGGTGGCAAGACAAAGCCCCTTCTGTGTTCGGCCCGTGTTGTCTGTCCAGCTGTTGCTACACAAGTCTTCAGAGATTGTTTTGGATTACCCACTGATGGTCCACACCCCACACAATGTACATAGTATCCTTAACCAAGTACAACCTGGCCACATGTCCATGGCTGGACAGCTGCGACTTCAGTCTGCTATTCTCATGCCTACTAATGTGATATTGAAAAGGTGCACTGTCCTGAACCCCGCTACTCTTCTCCTAGTTCCCCTGGATCCAAAGGGGGGAGGAGTAGGTGACATGAAAAAAGGACACTCTTTTTCTTTTTCTTTCTAGAATGGATCCAGAGGAACAAGATTAGGTTTCCAAACCACATGATTGTCTAGAATTGATGTCTCAGGAAACGGCTGGTCTCTAGTGTGCCTATTCTAATGCTGATTTTGAGCTTTTTGTAGATAGATCCTGTCACCCAGATGACCAAGGACGCTACTGTACCAGATATGCTGTGGTCTCAGAACATGAGATAATCAAGGCAGAGTCAATGCCAGCTCATATGTCTGCACAAGAAGCAGAGCTCAAGGCGCTCATAGAAGCGTGCAAACTAGCAGAAGGTAAGACTGTAAACATCTACACTGATTCCAGGTATGCTTTTGGCATTACACACGGTTATGGGCCTATCTGGAGAGCCAGGGCTTTCCTGACAGCAAATGGCCACCCCTTTAAACGTGCTGAGGCAGTCCAGCAACTTATGAATGCACTACAGCTTCCCACCCAAACAGGCATCATAAAGGTAAAGGCACATACTAAAGGCACTGATGGACGGACAAAAGGGTAACGCACTGGCAGACCAGGCTGCGAAGAAAGCAGCAAGCACTCCTGTAGCCTCTCAAGTACATCACCTAGACACCCCACCATCTCCACTTGTGTTGAAAGACATCTTAGCCCGGTTACTAAAACAGGCAAGTAAGGAGGAGAAAAATAGGTGGCAAAAGATAGGGGCTTGCTCTGATACCGTTACCGGACTATGGGGGAGGGGTGAAAAGGTCTGCCTACCACAGGTACTGTACCCAATGATGGCACAGGTTCTGCACGGGAATGTGCACCACTCGAAGACGGCCATGTGTGACACCCTACAGAAACAATGGATTGCCCTCCGGGTTTTCCACCTGCGCAGAAAGGCAGATACAGAGCTGCATGATATGTGCCACACATAATCAGAGTAGGACAGTGAAAACCCCATCCAAACACACTCCCCGGCCCTTTAACCAATTCCAGAGACTGCAGATTGATTATATTCAGTTACCCAGGGTAGGGACGTATGAGTATGTGTTGGTCTGCATTGATTTATTTTCAGGTTGGCCAGAAGCCTACCCAGTTGCCAAAGCTACGGCTAAGACAACGGCGAAGAAACTGATGGCTGAGATCATATACAGGTATGGAGTTCCTGAAGTCATTGAAAGCGATCGGAGTTCCCATTTTACTGGAGAGATCATGTCAGAGGTAATGGCAGCACTGGGGGTAAGTCAAGCATTGCATACTCCATCCGCAGAGTAGTGGAAGAGTGGAGAGACTAAATGGAAGTCTTAAGTTTAAAATCCAGAAGGCAATGACAGAGACTGGTAAACCATGGACAGAATGCCTTCCTCTAGCTTTGTTTTCAGTAAGATATACCCCAAACAGGAAGACAGGACTGTCACCGTATGAGATTCTGTTTGGCAGGAGCCCCAATCTTGAATGTTTCTTTCCACAACAGTTGTAGCCCAAGTACCAGGACTTGACTAGCTATGTGCAGGCCTCACATGGACACCTTGCCAAAGTGCATTTAACTGTCTTCAGTTCTCTTCCAGACCCAGACAAGGTTCCTGGACACCATCCTTTTGTGCCAGGAGACCTGGTGTATGTGAAAAAGTTTGTGCGCAGAGATTGTCTCCAGACGAGATTTGAAGGACTTCACACGGTGATCCTGGTCACCCCCACTGCAGTAAAACTTGAAGGAAAGAGCACCTGGATTCACGCTTCACACTGCAAAAGAGACCGAACCAGTGTTTAGTCACAGTAGTGACTGAAGGGAAATGTTGCTGTTGTTTTTGATCCTGGAACTGAGGGCCATCCTCGCCCCTACCTCTTCGGCCCCTATTGTAGATAAGAATTCTGGCCCCACTATTCTCTGGGTAAACCTGACAGCCCTGGTGAATATCTGGCGATTTGATTTCTGTGATGTAGTCAAGTGCCTTGAGACTGAACGGGTGGTAGAGGGAATCATCCAGTTTTATATGTGTGTTACCAGAAATGACAACAATAACTGTTATTATTGGTCAGATGCTGCCTGGAATACGGGAGATGATTGGGGATATAAATCTAGTGAAGCCATGTTCCCAAGGATGGGACGGGTAGGAGTCTTCGTGAGAGAATGCATCTAACAGCCCTTCTGCAACCACTTAGGGGCTGTAAATGGGGTAAAAGCTGTCACCCCCTCCTCCTGAATCTTGAAAGCCCCCAATCTGCTGATCTGCAGACGTTTGTACTGGGAAGATATTATAATTATGTATTTAGTAGTGGATACCATGGGAATTTAGGCCCAGGTGAGCGTTTGCAAAATGTAGTTAATGAAGTGATCCCCATTCCAGCTCTCAGTTGGCGAGAGGTTTTCTCCATAGAAACACAAACAGCCCCAAGGAAAAACCTATGGTTAGAATGGGTGAGATACAATGTAAGAGTCCAGAATATCTCTGTAGGATGTATTGCTTGTGCTGCTGCGAATACACACCTATACACACATGCATTGCTTTTTCCTGATGACAACACCACTGCCTGTGTCATGAATCTGTTGAAAGGTTTGAAGTCCACTGATTGCCCAGATTATGTCCCACTATTTCATAAGGAACCTAAACTAAAGGTCCCAGGAGAAGTAACAGTATTAGCTGACAATTACACCTGCTATAATTCCCACGATACCACAGGTACACTAGTAGGGATCTTCGAGACAGGTTTCTGCAAAGGGAACAGTTCTCTAGATACTGATTTGCTAATTAAACATACACAATATATGTACACCAAAGATACCTGATGAACCTACCAGAAAGAGGAGAAGTCTCGATCAGCTCCACACGAGTTATGAAGAAGATCCACTAGTATATATTGATGCTATTGGGGTGCCAAGGGGGGTGCCTGACCAGTTTAAAGCCCAGAACCAGATTTATGCCGGCATTGCTTCTATAATCCCACAGGTGCAGATTAATAAAAATGTTGAATGGATCAAATATATATATATTACAGTGAACAAAGATTTGTCAATTATAGCTGTGATGCCTTTCAGGATATAGTTGAGGATTTGGGCCCTAACACTTGTATGACCCGTGCTGCAACCCGACCTAAGAGAATTACACTGAATCCTGTCCAGACAAGATCACATGCAGTGATATAAGAAGCTGACACAGGATTGTGGTTGGTGGATAGTGGGGACATTAACTTTTAGGAGTAGGCTGACAGTAATCCTTTTGGGAAGGAGCTGTAGACCAGCATGTCATGTCGCCCCCACCACCAGAGAACCAACCACATCAGGTAGGGTAAGACAGATACAGGAGTATTATCCCTGGAGGCCCTCTGACCAGCTAGCTATGCAAAAACAATTGGCTGACCCTGAGAGCCAACCTTTCTCATTTTACAGACAAATAATGACCATATGATAGATGTATAAATCCACCTAGGCAGGCCTAGGGAGTTGGTGAGCACAAAAACAGGTGACGTGCTAAGACGCAAATTAAGATTTTCTACAGATGTGACAAAGGAGAGAGTGTAGAGCTATACTTTGGACGGTTACAGCTGAAATGGGAAGACATGGAGTACAGTCCCATAAACCCACTTGGTGTTAGAGTATTGGTAAATACATTCATTGACGGTATGACCAAAGACTTACGAGACGAAATATAGATAGCCAGACCTGAATGGCGAAATGTAGATCCAAAAGATCTCCTGAAGGTTTCTAAAGAAGTTGAACAAATTAGGACAATAAGACGACGTGTCATGTATGCTGGAGCAGACACATCTTTCTTCTCCAGTTGGTTAGGTGGGATCAAGAGATTCCTTCAATAAGTTTGTTTAGTACTAATTGCCCTCCTTATAATTGGATCGATAATTTTCTGTTGTGTTATTCTTTGTACAAAAAGGTTATTGCCAAAGCAACTCCGACTGGCACCGTCCTCAATCAAGAAGAAGACCCACCAGAGTACAATGGTACTGATCCAGGGGAGATCCCGAAGTACATTCCTCTCAAGAGAGTAGACAGAACCCCCCATTCTCAGATGATGCTAAGAGATTTAGTTTAGGGACAGTGGGAGAACTCCATGTGAAGTTAGTGAAGGGTTCAGCTGCCTGGAGGCCTCTCGTTAGGGGAGAGTTTCTGAGGTGTCTGGATGAAGAAATCCACCTCCCCTTTTCCCATCACATGGACAGTCTCGAAGGATCTTTCTTTAAGGGAAAAACTTAGTGTTTAGGGGGGATTGTCAAGGTGAAAATATATTTCTTATATATCTTTTTGTACTTTTATACTCTTATACTGTGAAACAATAAGTTTTTCCTATCTGCTAGCTAAAGCATATGTAATTGTATTTAAAGATGGGCGCCAGGGTTCAGTTTCGTTTCTGGTTTGTGTCTGGAGGGATGATTCATTTCTTCAGAATCGAAACTCAGGAATGTGAAGAAAGGGAGGATTCACCAGAAGACGTCAGAACAAATCAGAAAGACTGAATGCTAGCTTAAACCCCGCCTAATGCACGCCTTCCCCTAACACTCAATATAGTATTGTGTATTTTAGAATAAAGCCAGTTGGTGTGACCGCTGCAGACATGTGTGGATGCACGGGGCATTAACTAAGTTTGAACCAGCTACCTGTCTGATTTATTCTTATCCGGTACCAGATGCCCTGCACACATATTAATTTGGAATGACTGGTGAAGGAAGGGTAATTGTCGTTTTACGACCCCGACAATACAAACACTCCCCCGTGTAATATCACACGTGTAATACAGGCACTCCCCCATATAATATCACATGTGTAATATCACGTGTAACACAGACACTCCCAGTGTAATATCACACGTGTAATATCACATGAGTAACAGACACTCCCCCATGTAATATCACCCATTTCATACAGACACTTTCCCTGTGTAATGTCACACATGTAATACAGACACTCCCCCATGTAATATCACATGTGTAACAGACTGTGGCGATATCGCAATTAATCTGAATTGTCCAGACATATTATTTCAGTATAAGAACACAATCAATGAAGAAGAAAACATACTCTTTATAGTGAACCCTACACCAAGTGGTAATCCGGGTCAATTCTACAGGACTCTCTCTGTCCCGGTTCACACCGTGCTGCCAACAATATGTCACGGATCCCACCAATGGGTGAGGGATTCCGGGAAAGATGGCTGTATCGTCCCCACCACTCAAACCCAATTTTCCACGAGCCGGGGTTGTTTGGTTGCCTCTGGTTCCTTCTGAAGGAGATTTATCTATATCCCACTTCCCCGTTACGCTTTGGAACTTGCAGCTCTCTGGCGCCCCCTTTACCCTCAGGTCAGATCAGGTACTGCACCTAGGGCAAAACTGCTCACACATTGGTATCATTTTGCACAGTGTCTCTGCCATAGGGCTTTGTTTGTTGTATGAGCGAATGCAGAGAGGGAGAAAGGGGGGGGGGGGGGGGTCGAAACTGCAGAGTGTGACATGGTACTTTCTAGAACTAATCTCATATTATGACATTTTTACATTATCGTGACACTCTCATAAATAGCAATACAACAAGGGAAAAAGAGAGACTAGAAAGTCCAATAAAATGTAAGTCACATTATAAAAGACATATGAAAAACACCAACTCATAAATACACATGCAATAAAAATCAACAAAGATAAATAATCTGAAAAAAGGTGAAAGACATCAGCACCAAACCCCAGCAAAAAGGAATATAAAGTGGATGGGAAACGCCTCATAATAACCACATTACATAAAAAGTACTAGTGACAATGTTAGTCCTGACTAACAGTCCTGTGCTCTTATCAAATATTAGGTTAAGTGCCCATCTCTACCTGATCCATAGTAAGTCAAAACCATCAAGACTATAATAGTAATGTGCAATAAGCAGAGTAAAATAATAGGAGCACAAGGAACACCGATAGGCAACAAACAAGATTAGGTCATATAAGGAGGGTCTTACCCATAGTATCCACACAAGGGGTTAAGTGCTGACAGCCCCCTAGCCATGTCTGGCTAATTAAGATGGGGTAGGTATGTGGCGATATCGCATTCAATCTGAATTATCCAGACATATTATTTCAGTATGCACAGGGTCATGATCTAGAGTTCATGTGAGAATGACTGCTGGGCTGGCCCTTACTGTAATTAATTCAGAGGCTGCCATTTGTTGACTGGCTGCTGATTAGCTTTTGTGTCATGATTCCCAATGGCAGGGAAACATCAGAACACAAAAATAACGGACGAGCTCTGGGTGATGGAATCTCGAGCTGACCGTGAGCTAAATCTACCACACAACTAACAGTAGCCAGGGAGCATACCTACGACTTCCTAGATGCCACGCGCCAGCCGGAGGACTAACTACGCCTGGTAGAGGAAGGAACAGACCTGGCTTACCTCTAGGGAAATACCCCAAAAGATGAAAGCAGCCCCCCACAAGTAATAACGGTGAGTTAAGGGGAAAAGACATACACAGTATGAAAGTAGATTTAGCAAAGAGAGGTCCACTTACTAGATAGCAGAAGGATACAAAAGAGGACTTCACGGTCAACTGAAAACCCTTTCAAAAAACCATCCTGAAATTACTTTAAGACTCCTGTGTCAACTCATGACACAGGAGTGGCAATTTCAGCCCGCAAGAGCTTCCAGCTACAGAGAATAACAAAAACTGCAAACTGGACAAAAGATACAAAACAAAAGGACAAAGTCCACTTAGCTGATCAGCAGACTAGTAGCAGGAACATGCAACCGAAGGCTCTGGTTACAATGAAGACCGGCAAGGAAATGACTGAAGAGCAAGGCTAAATAGGAAACTCCCAAACACTGATGGGAGCAGGTGAACTGAGACAGCAAAGCACACACAAGTCACCAGTACCACCAGCAACCACCAGGGGAGCCCAAAAAGTGGATTCACAACAGTACCCCCCCCTTAAGGAGGGGGCACCGAACCCTCACGAGAACCGCCAGGGCGATCTGGATGAGCCCTATGAAAGGCACGAACCAAATCCGAGGCATGAACATCAGAGGCAGTTACCCAAGAATTATCTTCCTGACCATAGCCCTTCCATTTAACCAGATATTGAAGTCTCCGTCTGGAAATACGGGAATCCAAGATCTTTTCTACAACGTACTCCAATTCACCCTCCACCAGCACAGGAGCAGGAGGTTCAGTAGAAGGAACCACCGGTACCTCATATCTCCGCAACAACGACCGATGGAATACATTATGGATAGCGAAAGATGCCGGGAGGTCCAAACGAAAGGACACAGGGTTAAGTATCTCCAAAATCCTATAAGGACCGATGAACCGAGGCTTAAACTTAGGAGAAGAAACCCTCATAGGGACAAAACGGGAAGACAACCACACCAAGTCCCCAACACGAAGGCGAGGACCAACACGACGACGGCGGTTAGCAAACTGCTGAGTCCTCTCCTGGGACAACTTCAAATTGTCCACCACTTGTCCCCAAATCTGATGCAACCGATCCACCACCGCATCCACTCCAGGACAATCCGAAGATTCCACCTGACCAGATGAAAAACGAGGATGAAACCCTGAATTGCAAAAGAAAGGAGAAACCAAACTGGCAGAACTAGCCCGATTATTAAGAGCAAATTCTGCCAACGGCAAAAAGGCAACCCAGTCATCCTGATCCGCAGACACAAAACACCTCAAATAAGTCTCCAAAGTTTGATTAGTTCGCTCCGTCTGGCCATTAGTCTGAGGATGGAATGCAGACGAAAAAGACAAATCAATGCCCAACCTGGCACAGAATGCCCGCCAAAATCTAAACACGAACTGGGTTCCCCTGTCAGAAACTATGTTTTCCGGAATACCATGCAAGCGAACCACATTTTGAAAAAATAGAGGGACCAACTCAGATGAGGAAGGCAACTTAGGCAATGGTACCAAATGAACCATTTTAGAAAAACGGTCACACACCACCCAGATGACAGACATTTTCTGAGAAACAGGGAGATCAGAAATAAAGTCCATAGAGATGTGCGTCCAAGGCCTCTTCGGAACAGGCAAGGGCAACAATAACCCACTAGCCCTAGAACAACAAGGCTTGGCCCGAGCACACACATCACAAGACTGCACAAAAACACGCACATCCCGAGACAGGGAAGGCCACCAAAAGGATCTAGCCACCAAATCTCTGGTACCAAAAATTCCAGGATGACCTGCCAGCGAAGAAGAATGAACTTCCGAGATAACTCTACTGGTCCAATCATCAGGAACAAACAGTCTACCAGGCGGACAACGATCAGGTCTATCCGCCTGAAATTCTTGCAAAGCACGTCGCAGATCTGGGGAGACAGCAGACAAAACCACCCCATCCTTAAGGACACCAGCAGGTTCAGAATCCCCAGGAGAGTCAGGCTCAAAACTCCTAGAAAGAGCATCTGCCTTAACATTTTTAGAACCCGGTAAGTATGAAACCACAAAATTAAGCCGAGAAAAAAACAACGACCATCGTGCCTGTCTAGGATTCAGGTGCCTGGCAGACTCTAGATAAATCAGATTCTTGTGATCAGTCAAAACTACCACCTGATGTCTGGCACCCTCAAGCCAATGACGCCACTCCTCAAATGCCCACTTCATGGCCAAAAGCTCCCGATTACCAACATCATAGTTTCACTCGGCGGCCGAAAATTTTCGAGAAAAGAACGCACAAGGTCTCATCACTGAGCAGTCGGAACTTTTCTGCGACAAAACCGCCCCCGCTCCGATCTCGGAAGCATCGACCTCAACCTGAAAGGGAAGAGAAACATCAGGCTGGCGCAACACAGGGGCAGACAAAAAGCGGCACTTAAGCTCCCGAAAGGCCTCCACAGCAGCAGGGGACCAATTGGCAACATCAGCACCCTTTTTGGTCAAATCCGTCAGAGGTTTAGCAACGCCAGAAAAACCAGTTATAAATCGACGATAAAAATTAGCAAAGCCCAAGAATTTCTGAAGACTCTTAAGAGAAGTAGGCTGCGTCCAGTCACAAATAGCCCGAACCTTGACAGGGTCCATCTCAATAGAAGAAGGGGAAAAAATGTACCCCAAAAAGGAAATCTTTTGAACCCCAAAAACACACTTTGAACCCTTTACACACAAAGAATTCTCCCGCAAAACCTGAAAAACCCTCCTGACCTGTTGAACATGAGACTCCCAGTCATCAGAAAAAATCAAAATATCATCCAAATACACAATCATAAATTTATCCAAATATTCACGGAAAATATCATGCATTAAGGACTGAAAGACTGAAGGTGCATTAGAAAGGCCGAAAGGCATTACTAAATACTCAAAATGGCCCTCAGGCGTATTAAATGCGGTTTTCCACTTGTCCCCCTGCTTAATTCGCACCAAATTATACGCCCCACGAAGATCAATCTTAGAGAACCACTTAGCCCCCCTTATGCGAGCAAACAAATCAGTCAGCAAAGGCAACGGATACTGATATTTGACTGTAATTTTATTCAGGAGTCGATAATCAATACAAGGCCTCAGAGAGCCATCCTTTTTAGATACAAAGAAAAAACCAGCTCCTAAAGGAGATGAAGAAGGACGAATATGTCTCTTTCCCAGGGACTCCTTAATATACTCTCGCATAGCAGCATGTTCAGGTACAGATAAGTTAAACAAACGACCCTTTGGAAATTTACTGCCAGGAATCAGATCTATGGCGCAATCACAATCTCTGTGGGGAGGGAGTGAACCAATTTTTGGCTCCTCAAAAATATCACGATAATCAGACAAAAATGCTGGAATCTCAGAGGGAATAGATGACGAAATGGAAACCAAAGGTATATCCCCATGAGCCCCCCGACATCCCCAGCTTAACACAGACATTGTTTTCCAGTCAAGGACTGGGTTATGAGATTGTAACCATGGTAATCCAAGCACCAAAACATCATGCAAATTGTACAACACAAGGAAGCGAATCACCTCCTGATGGTCTGGAGTCATACGCATAGTCACTTGCGTCCAGAATTGTGGTTTATTACAAGCCAAAGGCGTAGAATCAATACCCTTCAGAGGTATAGGAACTTCCAGAGGCTCTAAATCAAACCCACAGCGCCTGGCAAAGGACCAATCCATAAGACTCAGAGCGGTGCCAGAGTCCACATAGGCATCCACGGTAATAACTGATAATGAACAAATCAAGGTTACAGACAGAATAAATTTAGACTGTAAAGTGCCAATTGAAATAGACTTGTCAACCTTCCTTGTAAGTTTAGAGCATGCTGATATAACATGAGCAGAATCACCACAATAGAAGCATAACCCATTTTTACGCCTATAATTCTGCCGCTCGCTTCTGGACAGAATTCTGTCACATTGCATCTTCTCTGGCGTCTCTTCAGAAGATACCGCCAAATGGTGCACGGGTTTGCGCTCCCGCAAACGCCGATCAATCTGAATTGCCATTGTCATGGACTCATTCAGACCTGTGGGCGCAGGGAACCCGACCATAACATCTTTAACGGCATCAGAAAGGCCCTCTCTGAAATTTGCCGCTAGGGCGCACTCATTCCACTGAGTAAGCACAGACCATCTACGAAATTTTTGGCAGTATATCTCAGCTTCATCTTGCCCTTGAGATAGGGCTATCAAAGCTTTTTCAGCTTGAATCTCCAAATTAGGTTCCTCATAAAGCAACCCTAAATCCAGAAAAAACGCATCCACATTGAGCAACGCAGGATCCCCTGGTGTCAATGCAAATGCCCAATTTTGAGGGTCACCTCGCAGCAAAGAGATTACAATCTTAACCTGCTGGACAGGATCTCCAGAGGAGTGAGGTCTGAGAGAAAGGAACAATTTACAATTATATTTGAAATTCAGGAACCGAGATCTATCTCCGGAAAACACCTCTGGTGTAGGAATTTTAGGTTCAGACATCGGAGTATGTATAACAAAATCTTGTAAATTTTGAACCTTGGTAGCAAGATTATTTAAACCTACAGCCAAACTCTGAGGGTCCATCTTTAAACAGGTGAGATAAGAGCCATTCAAGGATTAGAAGGAGAGATAGGCAAAGGCTGTAATTAGAGCTGAAATACAACTGATCCAACTATGGAGCAAGAATAGGGGGGAAAAAAAAAAATCTACAGACTTCTTTTTTCTCTCCTTTCTTCTGCCAATAACTTTAACACGGGCCGGTCATACTGTCATGATTCCCAATGGCAGGGAAACATCAGAACACAAAAATAACGGACGAGCTCTGGGTGATGGAATCTCGAGCTGACCGTGAGCTAAATCTACCACACAACTAATAGTAGCCAGGGAGCATACCTGATTAACCCTAGATGCCACGCGCCAGCCGGAGGACTAACTACCCCTGGTAGAGGAAGGAACAGACCTGGCTTACCTCTAGGGAAATACCCCAAAAGATGATAGCAGCCCCCCACATGTAATAACGGTGAGTTAAGAGGAAAAGACATACACAGTATGAAAGTAGATTTAGCAAAGAGAGGTCCACTTACTAGATAGCAGAAGGATACAAAAGAGGACTTCACGGTCAACTGAAAACCCTTTCAAAAAACCATCCTGAAATTACTTTAAGACTCCTGTGTCAACTCATGACACAGGAGTGGCAATTTCAGCCCGCAAGAGCTTCCAGCTACAGAGAATAACAAAAACTGCAAACTGGACAAAAGATACAAAACAAAAGGACAAAGTCCACTTAGCTGATCAGCAGACTAGTAGCAGGAACATGCAACCGAAGGCTCTGGTTACAATGATGACCGGCAAGGAAATGACTGGAGAGCAAGGCTAAATAGGAAACTCCCAAACACTGATGGGAGCAGGTGAACTGAGACAGCAAAGCACACACAAGTCACCAGTACCACCAGCAACCACCAGGGGAGCCCAAAAAGTGGATTCACAACACTTTTGTATTTGTCCTAGTATTGTTCTATAATCTTTGGGAAACAAAGGCACAATGTTTGAATGTTTGTTAACATGTTGATGACCCATTGGTACTCTGCAATATGAAGGACAATCTATGCATGTTGTTTGCACACTCCTACAGTGAGGGATGGCCTCCTTCCACCTTTCTGAAAGCCTGTGATGGAATGACTGAATGAGAAGTTGTGACCTATAAAAAGGAAGATCTGTTTGTGTTCAGAGAGCCTACATTACAGAAGTCCTGACATCATAACTCCAACTGAAGTAATACAGAGCTACCACATTTGGCCATTGCTGAACCATGGATACGTTTAGAGAAAGCCAGGATTGGACCATCTGGTCACCTGGTTCCATGGAGATGTTTGGAGAAACCAGGTGGTGACTCTTGTGTCAACTGGCTTTGGATCTTGTATGGACTATATGGACTCTCATCTCCCTATGCTTGTCGTTACCTCCTCTCTGTGTGTGTGTATTACAGGTGGGGTAGCGACCCTGGGAGCTCTGATGTAACATCTGCCATTATCCCGGCGAGTCAGCGGAAGGGTGAGACCCTGTAATGTGCACCATCTTGGGTAATTGCTGGGATTGTTCTGTTTGCTATTATGTGTTGTGGTTCAATAAAGTATTGCACACTGTTTTACCTTAACCCTGTGTTGTCTGAGTAGTGTCTTACCCATGGGGAGATAGAGCGGCGTTTAGTGGTATGAGCCCTGGTCCATGCAGTCTTGCTAAAGGCAGGGAAGAAGACCAGAATGGATATGCAACCTCAACAAGAAATGGAAACTACAGGAAATGTGCCAGCTTTAATGGATTGAATGGGATTTAATCCATGAACTATGGAATGCGGAGGAAGCCATGCATGGACCCAATGGATACCAGTTGTTACTCTTCAATTAAGTGTGGAGTTTATTTTCATAAGGAGGACATGGAATATGCTCTAAGTAAACTGGATGATCGGAATCCTATCACGTCTCGCTAATTAAGATGGGGGAGCAATGTGAAGAAACCAGAGTATATCTTAATTACCCATATGACTATGTTTTTGCAAACCAAGAAGAACTGACTTTTTATCTGTATATTGGCTTGTGGATTTGTGTGTTTATGTCTGGTGGGTCAAGAAGACAGACTTGCAAACTGATATACTATTTAACATACTGTGTAAGCTTGTAATAGTGACTTGTACATAGTGTGTGCTTATCTTTGTTTATTGTGTGCTGACATGCTAATTGTGTATTGTATTCTATAACCAGTTTGTTGACTTCAAAGGAAGATAGGGAAAGGCTGTAAGGGTGACTGAAGGACACTGGGTAATTCTAAAAATAGCTTTACAGTTCTCGGGAATAAAAAGACTCAGAGCAGATCACATAAAGACAGGGCTACCAGCCGGACATTCTGCATACACCCAATGGATGAGAGAGAGGACTGCATCCAATTCATCATGGCACCATCACGAGGGACACGGATCTATGATTCTACAGGAAACAACCTAGGGGTTTTCGGCTCTGGTTGGAAGGACACAGATCTGATGCAGTAACCATCTCTGAACCAAGGATATGTTTGGAGAAAGCCAGGTTTTGTGACCCGCTGATCACCTGGTTGCATGGAGATGGTTGGATAAGCCAGGTGGTGACTCTCGTGTCAACTGGTTTTGGACCTTGTACGGACTCTATGGACTGTTCTCTGTCATCTCCCTATGCTTCTTGTTACCTCTTCTCTGTGTGTATCACAGGTGAAATAGCGACCCTGAGAGCCCTGACGTCGTGTCAACTGGCTTTGGATCTTGTACGGACTCTATGGACTGTTCTCAGTCATCTCCCTATGCTTGTCAATATCTCTTCTCTGTGTTTGTATCAAAGGTGGAATAGTGACCCTGGGAGCTCTGACGTAACATCTACCATTACTACGGCGAGTCAGCGGAAGTGTGAGACCCTGTAATGTGCACCATCTTGGGAGTAATTGCTGAGATTGTTCTGTTTGCTGGATGGATGTGTGGTTTAATAAAGTATTGCCACACTCTTTTACCCTTACCCTGAGTTGTCTGTGTAGTGTATTGCCCACGGGGAGATAGAGCAGGTGTTCAGTGGTATAAGTCCAAGTCCTGGTCCATGCAGTCTTGCTAAAGGCAGCCGGACCAGCGGAGGAGAGCATCCACTGTCCCTGTTTCTCTACAATTGGTGGCAGCATGTGGGATACTACTCAGCTCGGCGGAACCAGGGAAGCTGCAGGGGACTTGTGTTCATAGACACAGTCCAGGGCTTCACAACCAGGGAGGCATACTGACAGACCCAGCAGACCATTGGTGAGGCATGCATAGCAGGTTTCGGATGCTACTATGTCCAACCCCACCAACTCAGCCTTGGGAAGAGGACCAGAATGTATGTATAACCGCAACAAAAAACGACAACTACAGGAGTTGTGCCAGCTTTGACGGATTGAATACCGGACCACCGACTCTCGGTCGGATTTGATCAAGGAATTGGTACGTTGGAATGCCCAGAATGTCATGGAGGACAATGAAACTCCTGCGAAAGTGGACCCAAAGGATTTAAGCTGCTTGCCATATCAAGGACCCAGTGGTAGTCTGGAATCTAATACCCTGTCACCAGCTGCCAGAATCCAGGAATTCTTGATTGCATTGGGACCTAGAGCCTCAAGTGAGGAGAGGGCTTGTGCTATTGAATCAGTTTTGGGAGTTCCAGTAACTTTACCATCAATGCGGGACCCTACCACCATGATGTCCCACCACCAAGGAAATCATCTTCGCTACAGAAGCGTGCCAGTGTTTAATGAGTCCAACACAGAGGTTGATGAACATCTGCAAGATTTTGAGACTCCGATGATGATGCACCAGGTACCCAGAGCTGACTGGGCTAAATACCTGTGGACTAGTTTGACTGCCAGGACTATGGAACTATTAAGGACACCCTGCTGGCACTTTTTACCATTACCCCCGAGAGATATCGCACCAAGTTCCCGGACATTGTGTAGCCAGGGGGTCTCCTATGTAGAATTTGGCAGTCAACTCCGAGACACTGCAACCACTGGCTTGATGGTAGGGCTGCGCCCTCTGTTGCAGCCCTTCTGGATGGGATCATGCTTGAGCAACATTTGGAGAGGATTGCCCCATAAAGTGAAGAGTGGGTAGCCAATTGGAAACCTGACACTCCAGAGCAAACAGCCCGATTGGCTGATAAATTTACAACCCACTGACCCCGCTGGAGACTCAATATGACCACTGATGCAAGAAGACCCTTCAACCAAAGATTTGACCGACCACCAGGACAAAGGTTTACCAACAGTACCCTTGAGTTGCCCAACCCATGGCGCTGCTATCCATGCGGGTGCCTTGGACACATTACCAAAGATTGTTCCCAGGGCCGTGGTCCCATGCCTGGAGCCTGTCTGCCAGCTCCATCAGTCAACATCTGCCAAAACGAGCCAGCAGGGTCTGAGGGGCACTACCCCCAGGATACACTGGCAAAGGATGAACTGATATACCCTGTTCACACTATATGGCAGGTTGACAATCCTACATAGCCAACCTCCATAGCCACCTCCAGGTCAGTGATACCAAGGCCCAGGGACCTCGGAACACTGGGTCTTCCATCACCCTAGCCAGCCCAGATATTGTACCAACAGAACATCATTTACCAGGCCACCAAGGGGCCTTCTCCCAGACTGGGGGTCAGCGCTTGGGAAATGGGTGCATTTTTGTGGGCAATTTGCCAGCCAATGTACAAGAAAAGAAGCTGGAGGAGTTGTTCCATCAGTATGGGAGGATCCTTACCATCGAGCTGAAGAATCATGGGTGAGTCGGTACCACACCATTCGCCTTAATCACCTTCCGTGATCCACGGGAGGCGGAAAACGCCATGAGTGGAAGCAATGGACACAAATTTTGTTCTCCTCGGTTACATGTGGAGTTTCCCAGGTCAAGCAAGAGACCAGGGGGAGGTTATGGAGGACTCCGCTGGAGGAATGGGGCACTTTCTCAGCGAACTGAATACAGAGTCCTCATCTCTGAGCTTCCCCCCCTCGGGAAGTTGGCAGGATCTAAAAGATCATGAGAGAAGCTGGAGATGTCTACGATGCTGATGTGCACAAGGATGGCATCGGGATTGTGGAATTTGTTCGCAAGGACAAGAAGGAATATGCTTTGAGGAAACTGGATGATACAAAGTTTCGTTCTCACGAAGGTGAAACCTCTTACATTCGTGTCTCTGCTTAAAGACATGCTAACAGATTGTCCCCGATAAGTGGAGAAGGATGATTGGAAGCCTATCATGTCTGGCTAATTAAGATGGGGGAGGTATGTGACGATATCGCATTTAATATGAGTTATTCAGACATATTATTTCAGAATGCCCAGGGACGTGAGCTAGAGTTCCTGTGAGAATGACTGTTGGCCCTTATTGTAATGAATTTAATTGTTGACTGGCTGCTGATTAGCTATTGTATTTGTCCTAGTATTGTTCTACAATCTTTGGGAAACAAAGGCACAATGTTTGAATTTTTGTTAATATGCTGATGACCCTTGGCGCTCTGCAATATGAATGACAATCTATGCATGTTGTTTGCACACTCCTGCAGTGAGGGATGGCCTCCTTCCACCTTCCCCCAAGCCTGTGGTGGAATGACTGAATGAGAAGTTGTGACCTATAAAAAGGAAGATCTGTTTGTGTTCAGGAAGCCTACATTACAGAAGTCATGGCATCATCACTCCAACTGAAGTAATACAGAATTACCACATTTGGTCATCGCTTAAGCATGGATACATTTGGAGAAAGCCATGATTGAACCTGTTGGTCGCCTGGTTCCATGGAGATGTTTGGAGAAACCAAGTGGTGACTCTTGTCAACTGGCTTTGGATCTTATATGGACTCTATGGACTCTCATCTCTCTACGCTTGTCGTTACCTCCTCTCTGTGTGTATTGCAGGTGGGGTAGCAACCCTGGGAGCTCTGACGTAATTATCCCAGCGAGTCAGCGGAAGGGTGAGACCCTGTAATGTGCACCATTTTGGGTAATTGCTGGGATTGTTCTGTTTGCTATTGTGTGTTGTGGTTCAATAAAGTATTGCCACACTGTTTTACCTTAACCCTGTGTTGTCTGTGTAGTGTCTTCCGTGGGGACATAGAGCGGCGTTCAGTGGTATGAGCCCTGGTCCATGCAGTCTTGCTACAGGCAGCCGGGCCAGCAGACGAGAGCACCTGTAGCGCCCCCACCGCCGCAGGGCCGAGGGGTACCCGGTACCGGGCCTGTGAGTCTCTGCTCAGGGGTTGTCACGGCGGCTAGGCCCCGGTCCGTGACCCTGCCGTGGGGCGCACAGTAGATAGGTATGGAGTGTGATGATAATGGTGCAGTTGTGGGGTGCAGGTCGCGGTAAATAACGAGGACACCAGGTTGCAGTCTCTTTACCTCTTTACTGAAGATCTCTGGGTCCTCAGTCCGGAACACGGTTCACCAGGCTGCGCATGTCCGGCCGGTCCAATGGCACCTCCAGGGTTCTCTTCACAGGTGGAAATCGGTGCCTTCCTACTAGCGCTATGTGTTGTGGTCCTTCCCTGCTGTGCTTACGGAAAGTACCCCACAACTGTTGTGTCTGTTTCTTAAGTTCCCTCACAACTCGATTAGATGATGTTCTGCTAATCCTCCGTCCCTCCCTGATGTTCTGGTTGGGACGGCACCCGTTTGACGGGTAGGCTCGGAGCTCTTCCGGGACCCTAGAGTCGCCCCTCTCCACAAGTTGCCCCCCCAAGACTGCATAGGTGATATGTGTTAGACAGCCCGCCTTAAACTGACTGTCCTGCCGCGGTTTGGAGTATTGCTTGAAGCGGAATATTATTCTACTCCCTCGGCGTTCCGGCCACCGGTAGTGCGCCTCAGTAGGATGTTGCTTCGGTCTTACAGCACGACTCCTACTGGTATTTCTCCTTTGCGTGATCTCGTTTCTCACTCAGCACAATCTATCTCGCTTCTAATCCTTCCTTGGGTACCGCCGCTTCCCGGAGCAGGCCTGGTCCCGTTACGTTCTTTCCTGTTGCCAAGCCTCTGTCAGGACCCCACCCCTGACAGAGACCCTACTGTATCTTCCCCTACAACACCCTCTGCCACAAGGTGTTGCCTGGTTCCAACCCAGTCAGCTTTCTCATCTAACTTCCTGCCAGACCCCCAGTTTACCCACTATGGTGGGGAGTGGCCTAATGAATAGAACCCTTAGCTCCCCCCGGAGGCCCAGCTGTGAAATGTATTGGTGTCTGTGATACCTGATCAGATGAACCCCTTCAGTGCCATCGGACGCACCATGGCTCCCCATAGTGGCGGAGCCACAGTACTGCAACGACCAGGACTCTGGGGCGCTGCACTCCCCCCTGGTTAAACACAGTACTCCGGGACTGGGAAGAAAACAACAATACAAGTTAGCAAAAAGACATACAGTTTTGTTGAGTGCAATAACAATAAGTATACTTGAACAGGCTTCCCTTTATGGGAGGTAAGGACACTTGAACGTTACAAACATGGTTAACATTATAATTTACAGGCTATAAATAACTCCTGTTACCCAACCGGGTATTCTACTAAGTGCAAAATTATTGAACAATAATTTAACGTTGCCTTTAAGGACATACACTCTTAGTCCATTAAAGACCTTCCTATAATCACATTATAAGGTAATTTAACTTTTTCATTCTCCTTCTTTAGATCTGCAGGACCGCCTGTCCTATCGGCACCAGACCTACTGCCTCTCCTCTCTGTTACAGGACCGCCCCGTTCAGCCAGGGCCTACTGCCTTTTCAACTACTATACACAGTATAGAACATAACATTACTTTCATTTTAAGAGCACTAAGTCATCTCTACATGACTCCTATGAGGACTCAGGGTTTACCTTCTATCCTAACTATCTATCAACATTATCTAAACATTTTCTATCGAACATTAAGCCTTCTCATTATCTTTCTTTCTATCATGCATGCTGGACACCACGTCTATCCCTACGGGCCCACTGCATCCTTCCGCTATCTTTCATTTTTTTTTTTTTTTTCAGAGAACATCATCAGCATTTCTTCACAATTAACTAGTTAAATACATATAACTTACTCATGTAAACATTATCATCTCTTTCTTTGGTCAAACATTATTGCTATCTGTCTTAAAGCAATATCACCATTTACGTGCAACAATGAACATCCCCTTTAAGAGGGGATCAAGTCTCTATGAGGTAGCACGCCTTCTCAAGCTACCAGTCCATACTCAGCAAAGGTTCCAGTGTGGTATCTTCACAAAGAGTCCTTCTTTAAGTAAAACCAGTAGGGAGCGCCTTTAATAAGGTGCAAACTATATACAAGAAGTTCGGATCATGCACTGTTCATGATTTCAGCAGTTCTGTAAGCTTTGCAAAAACTTTAGAAAAAGCAAATAAAAGCAAAACAATAGGGATCCCGGGTCAACAAAAAGGATCCCCTTAAGAGTTTACCCTAAACGGGTTTAGCAACATAAGAGAACAGTAACTATATACAGTTTCAGGTTTCCGAGGTTTATTCTTCTAAGTCTGGGGGTGATCTCCGTGAGCACCGCCCTCCTCCGGCCACCACATAAAGGGCATCTGCACCCCGGATAGGGGTCTGGGTACTCACGGTTCTCCTCGGAGTGATGGTCCGCAGGCATTTGGCACACAGGGAGATGGGAGCGATTACCGCTGATCTTGGGGAATCATCAGGGGCTGGTGGTGTCACTTCCGGCTTGTATTTACGTACATGCAAGGCATACCACCCTTTGTCTCCCCAGTGGCGGGTATACCTAACTCGGTCCCCTGGATAGAGATCCCGGCCTGGGTGTCCCTCCACAAGGTGCGCCTCCACGTCCCGCCGGTGTACAAACACCTCCAAGGCAAGGCCGGACTTTTTGATGAAGCCCCAACCTCCCTGCAGTCGGAAGGTGCTGATCACACCGCAGCACTGCGGGCCCCAGTTTTCCTCAGCGGCCTGCCTGACCTGGGCTTTGAGTTGGAGATCCTTCTCCCGCTCAGCCTGACGCCGGAGTTCCTTCTTGCGGGCCCACTCCTCTTCTTGCTGGCGCAGCTGCTGGCGGTATTCCCTCTGGCGGATGACCTCGATACTCTCCCCTTCCTCCTGGGCATTCCACGCTGACGATCTGGCCAATTACTTCAAAGAAAAAATTGACCACATTCGACAGGAAATCATTTCCCAATCTCTTCATACCAAGCACTGTCCTCCCTCCCCCACTGCATCTAGTTCACTCTCTGACTTTGAACTAGTTACAGAAGAAGAAGTAAGCAGGCTCCTTGCATCTTCTCGCCCGACCACTTGCACCAGCGACCCCATTCCGTCGCATCTCCTCCAGTCCCTTTCCCCGGCTGTCACCTCTCACCTAACAAAAATATTCAACGTTTCCCTCACTTCCGGTATTTTTCCCTCCTCATTTAAGCATGCCATCATACATCCACTACTTAAAAAGCCCTCCCTCGATCAAAATTGTGCTGCTAATTATAGACCTGTCTCTAATCTTCCCTTCATCTCTAAACTCCTGGAACGCCTGGTCCACTCCCGTCTTACCCGCTATCTCTCAGATAATTCTCTTCTCGACCCTCTTCAATCTGGTTTCCGCTCTTTACACTCTACTGAAACTGCCCTCACTAAAGTCTCTAATGACCTACTAACAGCTAAATCTAATGGTCACTATTCCATGCTAATTCTCTTGGATCTCTCCGCAGCATTCGACACTGTGGATCATCAGCTCCTTCTCACTATGCTCCGCTCCATCGGCCTCAAGGACACCGTTCTCTCTTGGTTCTCCTCCTATCTCTCTGGCCGATCCTTCACTGTTTGTTTTGCTGGTTCCTCCTCCTCTCACCTTCCCCTTACTGTTGGGGTTCCTCAAGGATCAGTCCTAGGCCCCCTCCTCTTCTCTTTGTATACTGCCCCTATTGGACAAACAATCAGTAGATTTGGGTTCCAGTACCATCTCTATGCTGACGACACCCAATTATATACCTCTTCTCCTGTTATCACGCCGACCTTTTTAGAAAACACCAGTGATTGTCTTACCGCTGTCTCTAACATCATGTCCTCCCTCTATCTGAAACTGAACCTGTCAAAAACTGAACTCCTCGTGTTCTCTCCCTCTACAAACCTACCTTTGCCCGACATTGCCATCTCTGTGTGCGGTTCCACCATTACTCCAAAGCAACATGCCCGCTGCCTTGGAGTCATCCTTGATTCCGAGCTTTCATTCACCCCCCACATCCGATCACTGGCTCGCTCTTCTTATCTGCATCTCAAAAACATTTCCAGAATTCGCCCTTTTCTTACTTTCGACTCTGCAAAAACTCTTACTGTCTCACTTATTCATTCTCGTCTGGACTATTGTAACTCTCTACTAATTGGCCTACCTTTTACCAGACTCTCCCCGCTCCAATCTGTCCTGAATGCTGCTGCCAGGATCATATTCCTCGCCAACCGTTACACCGATGCCTCTACCTTGTGCCAGTCATTACACTGGCTACCCATCCAATCCAGAATCCAGTACAAAACTACTACCCTCATCCACAAAGCACTCCATGGCTCAGCACCACCCTACATCTCCTCTCTGGTCTCAGTCTACCAACCTACCCGTGCCCTCCGCTCTGCTAATGACCTCAGGTTAGCATCCTCAATAATCAGAACCTCCCACTCCCGTCTCCAAGACTTTACACGTGCGGCGCCGATTCTTTGGAATGCACTACCTAGGTTAATACAATTAATCCCCAATCCCCACAGTTTTAAGCGTGCACTAAAAACTCATTTGTTCAGATTGGCCTACCGCCTCAACGCATTAACCTAATTATCCCTGTGTGGCCTATTAATAAAAAAACAACAACATAATCACGTTCCTCCATCATGTTCTCATACACTTTATGCAGTTAATAGCCTCTGTGTCTGTACTGTTACATACTTAGGCAGTTAACTGGTTCATGCAGCTTTACATGAACACCCGAGCCTTACACTATGGCTGGTCCAAATAACTAAAGCAATTGTTACCATCCACCTCTTGTGTCTCCCCTTTTCCTCATAGATTGTAAGCTTGCGAGCAGCAGGGCCCTCATTCCTCCTGGTATCTGTTTTGAACTGTGATTTCTGTTATGCTGTAATGTCTGTTGTCTGTATAAGTCCCCTCTATAAGTTGTAAAGCGCTGCGGAATATGTTGGCGCTATATAAATAAAATTATTATTATTATTATTCCCCGGAAACCCTATTAGGTTGGTGGTGGCCGCGCGGGTCCACTTGAAGGTGACCCATTCTCCCTGGAGCTGCGGGGACTGCTTGATGGGTCGCAGGGGTTTATCGGCTGTCTGCAGGGTTTCCCAGGGCCTTTCACACTCAATGCGGCTACACACCCGTCCGGGTGGTCGTGGTGGGGGAGAGTCTACATCTACCAGCAGGGGCTCGTCAATCGCCACACCCGGGTCGGTGCCGTTACCTGCTTCCGCCGCATCTCCGGTGCCGATCTCCGTTGTAGTTGGCTGAGGGATCGTTACCTGGTGTAGGTGCGACTCCTCACCAGGGACGGTTGCTCGCTGACAGAGACTCCGGAACTGCCGGCACAGCTCTTCCACCTCTGCCCCGAGGAGCTCCTGATTAGCGCAGCCTGGCACGAACTCCGTCGGCTCCCATTGGCGGGGCCTGGTCCGGGTCTCCTCTCCCTCTCCGGGATGACTTCCGCGCTCCATGCTGCCAATCGGATTCTGCCTCGTGGCATCCAGAGGCTCTTGCTCCTCCCCGTCCGGAGGACGGCCTTTCTCTCCTCCACCATCCCACACTAGGAGGCGGGCCCTTCTCCTTGATGGGCATATTTTCTGAACATAGTAGTATCTGTGAGGGGTGGGCTCCATTTTCGCGCCGCTCTTCCAAGCTACGCCCACGATGACACGCCCCATGTTCCCTGCGCACCACATATTATTGTAATGGCGACGGTTTTGGTGGGGAATGTCATAGCACAGTCTTTGCAACATAATACAGTCCTAGCACAACAAATCTCAGTTCCAAGGCACACATGACCTGATTTTTCAGGCTTAAGTAGATCCTGTTCGTGACGCCAAGTTGTAGCGCCCCCACCGCCGCAGGGCCGAGGGGTACCCGGTACCGGGCCTGTGAGTCTCTGCTCAGGGGTTGTCACGGCGGCTAGGCCCCGGTCCGTGACCCTGCCGTGGGGCGCACAGTAGATAGGTATGGAGTGTGATGATAATGGTGCAGTTGTGGGGTGCAGGTCGCGGTAAATAACGAGGACACCAGGTTGCAGTCTCTTTACCTCTTTACTGAAGATCTCTGGGTCCTCAGTCCGGAACACGGTTCACCAGGCTGCGCAAGTCCGGCCGGTCCAATGGCACCTCCAGGTTTCTCTTCACAGGTGGAAATCGGTGCCTTCCTACTAGCGCTATGTGTTGTGGTTGAAGCGGAATATTATTCTACTCCCTCGGCGTTCCGGCCACCGGTAGTGCGCCTCAGTAGGATGTTGCTTCGGTCTTACAGCACGACTCCTACTGGTATTTCTCCTTTGCGTGATCTCGTTTCTCACTCAGCACAATCTATCTTGCTTCTAATCCTTCCTTGGGTACCGCCGCTTCCCGGAGCAGGCCTGGTCCCGTTACGTTCTTTCCTGTTGCCAAGCCTCTGTCAGGACCCCACCCCTGACAGAGACCCTACTGTATCTTCCCCTACAACACCCTCTGCCACAAGGTGTTGCCTGGTTCCAACCCAGTCAGCTTTCTCATCTAACTTCCTGCCAGACCCCCAGTTTACCCACTATGGTGGGGAGTGGCCTAATGAATAGAACCCTTAGCTCCCCCCGGAGGCCCAGCTGTGAAATGTATTGGTGTCTGTGATACCTGATCAGATGAACCCCTTCAGTGCCATTGGACGCACCATGGCTCCCCATAGTGGCGGAGCCACAGTACTGCAACGACCAGGACTCTGGGGCGCTGCACACCCACTGACCCTGATTCTCCATACAGATACTCCCCGTGTAATATCACACGTGTAACACAGACACTCCCCACTGTAATATCACACGTGTAATTGAGACACTCCCTCCTGTAATATCACACGTGTAATAGAGACAATCAGTAGATTTGGTTTCCAGTACATCTCTATGCTGATGACACTCAATTTTACACTTCTTCTCCTGACATCCTGCCTTTTTAGAAAACACCAGTGATGGTCTTACCACTGCCTCTAACATCATGTCCTCCCTCTATCTGAAACTGAACCTGTCAAAACTGAACTCCTTATGTTTCCTCCCTCTACTTACCTACCTTTGCATGACATTGCCATCTCCATGTGCGGTTCCACCATTACTCCCCAGCAACATGCCACAGTTTTGGGGTCATACTTGATGCCGAACTTTCATTCACCCCCCCACATCCGATCACTGGCACGCTCTTGTTATCTGCACCTCAAAAGCATTTCTAGAATTTGACCCTTTCTTACTTTCGATTCTGCAAAAACTCACTGTTTCTCTTATTTATTCTCCTCTGGACTATTGTAACTCTCTACTAATCGGCCTCCCTCTTACCAAACTTTCCCTGCTCCAATCTGACCTGAATGCTGCTGCCAGGATCATATTCCTCACCAGTCATTACATCGATACCTCTACCTTGTGCCAGTCATTACACTGGTTACCCATCCACTCCAGAATCCAGTACAAAACTACTATCCTCATCCACAAAGCACTCCATGGCTCAGCACCACCCTACATCTCCTCCCTGGTCTCAGCCTACCACCCTACCCATGCTCTCCATGGCTCAGCACCACCTTACATCTCCTCCCTGGTCTCAGTCTACCACCCTACCCGTGCCCTCCATTCTGCTAATGACCTGAGGTTAACATCCTTAATAATCAGAACCTTCCACTCCCGTATCCAAGACTTTTCACGTGCTGCGCCAATTCTTTGGATTACACTACCCAGGTTAACACGATTAATCCCCAATCCCCACAGTTTTAGGCGTGCCCTAAAAATGCATTTCTTCAGGTTGGCCTACTGCCTCAACGCATTAACCTAACTATCCCTGTGTTGCCCATTCAAAATTTTTACCATTACCAGGTTCCGCGTATCCTGTTCTCACGCGCTTTATGCATTTAATAGCCCTCTATGTCTGTACGGTTACATACTTAGACTGATAACTGGTTCATGCAGCTTTACATGAACACCCGATTCTTACATTATGGCTGGTCCGAACAATGAAAGCAATGGTTAAGATCCACCTTTCGTGTCTCCTCTTTTCCTCATAGATTGTAAGCTTGCGAGCAGGGCCCTCATTCATCTTGGTATCTGTTTTGATCTATGTGTTTATTGTTGTCACAATAATATGAATATGCCATGTTTTGAGTATATACCAAAAGGACCATGGCTTTTCAGACACATACCTGTGGGTGATGACAGCCCCACTTCGCCTGAGGAAAAAACAGCTTTTTTCCTTCTCACTATGCCTGCTTGTGTAATCCTATACTTCTTCCCCCCTCCTTCAGGAATTTATATGGCTTGGTGCTGTGAAAGCCAGGGTCCTTAAACTCCTCATTCCCCCCTCCCACCTGATACTCGCTAAAACTGGTACAGCAAGCATGGGATTCTATTGTTCTTTTAAGGTTATGTATCTTGGCACCGATCCGGGCTAGAGATATAAGGATTATATATTCCGGATGTCTATTGAGAGATCTATAGCACAGTGAAATCGCTAGGAGCTAAACCCAGCGAGTGCAAGGAGTGGGTTCCTCCATATGCTGGTCATGTAACTATGCCATGTTTGTACTTAAAAGAATCTCCTCGACGTGGTGCACATCCTGATCATTTTGTCATTCGTATATGAGGTTCAAACAGGGAGCTATGTATAAAAAATGGTTAGTCACAGCTCTAAGAAAGGGGAAGATTCAGCCCTGAGTCAGGCCACTAAAGGGGGAGTACCTTGGTTTTAGGCTGGGAAATAAGTGAGTGAAGTAGCAGTCTTGCAGTGTCTTTGGTCTGGGGTCTAGCTGCTATACAGAGGGGTGATGGATCTAGATGTGTCACCCATCCCCCACAGCACACGGTCAGCCAGGAGATGAAATTATCTGAATGCTATGTAAGTGTTTTTTCAACTTTAATCCCATTTTATTTGTAATTATACTGTACATACGATGCTTGTCTTCTTTATAATATCTTTGCATACTTCTGTAAACACTGCCTACCTTTTTTGGAGTAAAATATAAAAAAATTACTACCTTGTCTCTCCTTGCTCTATAATGAATTGTCACGTCCTCTGAAGTGAATTACGCTACTAATCTGGGTTGCTCCGGACCCATTAAGAAATCGAAGCTGGTGGCAGCGGAATTTGTCCTGTGCGTTTGGGAGGCTTTGTAGCGACATTGGCGTTGATAATTATTGTTCCCGCCTGAGTGGGAGTCGTTATATTGCCCTCACTGCAGTGTGCCCATTAGCCAGTACAAAGTAAGGCTACGTTCACATTTGCGTTGGTGGGTGTTGCGTCGGTGACGCATCGGCGACGCAACGCACGACGCATGCAAAACGCATTGTTTTGTGACGCATGCGTCCTTTTTTGGCATGATTTTTGATGCACAAAAAATGCAACATGCTGCGTCCTCTGCGCCCTGACGCGCGTGCCAAAAAAGACGCATGCGTCACAAAACGCAAGACAACGCATGTCCATGTGCCCCCATGTTAAATATAGGGGCGCATGACGCATGCGTCGCTATGCGTCACCGAACCTGCGCCCGACTCAACGCAAATGTGAACGTAGCCTAAGGCAGCTTTTCTGGCAACTAATTATCCTAGGCGCAGTACCGTGTCTGACCTGAGGGTAAGGGGGGCGCCAGAGAGCTGAAAGTTCCAAACCGGAACTTGGATGTGGGATATAGATAAATCCCTTCAGAAAGAACCAGGGGCAACCAAACAACCCCGTTTCATGACAAATTGGTGTGAGTGGTGAGGATGATAAAGGTATCCTCCCTGTGAACCGTGACAGTTTTGCTGTAATGTCTATTGTCTGTCTCCTCTTAAATATTAAGTGCTGCGGAATATGTCGGCGCTATAGAAATAAAATTATTATTATTAATAAGATGGCAGCAACACCGGTGTAAAATACTGATAAGACAACCCTCCCAACCTACCAGTCCATGGAGGGGGTGATTGCTTAGTATACTAATAGTATGGGCGTCACAAATAGGCTGTAAGCCGGACACGGCATTACCTGCGTGTGACCAGCGCCCTATACAAGTCTCTTTTGTGCAGTCATATCCTGAGCAGTCACCCCCTCCATATACTGGTAGGTTGGGAGTGGTTGTCTTATTTTGCACTGCTGTCCCTTTTCTGTCATTAAAGGGAACCTGTCACCCTCCCCCCCAGGCGTTTGTAACTGAAAGAGCCACCTTGTGCTGCACTAATGCTGCATTCTGACAAGGTGGCCCTTTTAGTTCTTGTTCCTGGCACTGCTGAAAGAATTGTTTTTGAAATTTGTTACAAACACCGGGGGGTGACAGGTTCGCTTTAAGGGTATGTGCACACGTTGTGGATTCCATTGCGGATTTTTCCACACAGATTCTGAAAAATCCACTGGTAAAATGGGACCACACACAGTGAAACAGCAGTGACTCAAACAAGTTCAAACAAAATGTTCTTTTATTGTGTTACTTCACACAGTCAATATAGTATACGGCTTCTTCATACAGTCCATTAATAATGCATGGCTATATGACGCAGTCAATACACAGGCCAAACTTCCCTCTGTCCAGTTTCCCTGGGTGACCGCACGCCGGTAACAAGTCTCTGTACTCACTCAGCGCACTGCACTCTTTATCCTCTGGAGTGCAGCCGGGTACACGTAAGACAGCCCAAGACGCAGGGTGTCAATCTCTCTGGTTCCTTTAGCCTCTGTGCTGCTCCACACAGAGAGAGCTCTGCAGACAACTGCCCTGTCTGCTTCCCAGAACACACTGACACACCTCCCCCACTACTACAGGGCTTTTTAATCAGTCACTGCTTCACTATTTTCATTACAGCCACACCTGTGTCTGTAGTACGCCCTCATGGCCTCACTACACTTCTATGCACATTCTGCAGAGCACATAGCGCCCCCTAGCTGTACCAGGGGTCACTGCCTCACACAGCGTATTACTTGCGGATTTACCACGGATTAACTGCGGATTTTGTGCAGATTTCACCTGTGTTTTTACACCTGCGGAATCCAATTATGGAACAGGTGTAAAACGCTGCAGGATCCACACAAAGAATTGACATCCTGCGGAAAATAAACCGCAGCGTTTCCGAGCAGAATTTTTTCCACAGCATGTGTACTGCGGATTTGGTTTTAATAGGTTTACCTGGTACTGTACAACGCATGGAAAACTGCTGCGAATCTGCAGCATCAAGTCTGCTGCGGATCCACAGCCAAATCTGCAACGTGTGCACAGACCCTAATAGTTCCATAGTCTATTCAGTACTGAGGCCCAAGCGACCGGGCTGCTTCCCGTGCTCGACCAGTCAAACTAGTCCACAGATATTTAGCCCAATCAGATGTGGAGCATGAGCATCAGAGTCTCAAAATGATACAGATGTTCATCGAATTCGGCGTTGGACTCATTAAACACTGGCACGTCTCTGTAGCCGAGTTGAGTTCCTTGATGGGGTAGGGTCCGGCGCTGGTGGTAGGGGTACTGGAACTCCTAAAATAGATTCCATAAAACAAGCTCTTTCCTCACTTGAGGCTCCAGGTCACAATGCAATCAACAATTCCTGGATTCAGGCTGATAGTGACTGGGTTGATTCCAGACCGGCACTAGGTCCTTGCTCTGGCAATTCCTCTGGGTCCATCTCTGCAGAGTTTTCGACATCCTCCGCGACATTCTGGACATCCCAGGGAACCAATTCCTTGATCAAATCTGACCGAGTGCTGGTGGTCCAGTTTTCAATCCATTGAAGCTGGTGTAACACCCCAGGTAACTGGTTGTTACAGTGGCATTGCTTTCCTCATGGGGAGAGTGATGTCTGTTGTGAATTCTGTTCTTGGGCTCCCTCCGGTGGTTATAAGTGGTAGCGCTGCTGTCTGTCCTTCACAGCAGTTATCAGGTGTGTCCACTCTGGACTGGGCTATTTAGTCTGGCCTCACCCTTTAGTCAGTGCCAGTTGTTCATTGTTTCTGGAGGATTCACATCCCTTCATGGTTTCTCCTGCTTCCTGGTCTTTTCACCAAGATAAGTCCTGCTTGTTTTGCAGCCCACATTTTGGGGGCCTCATTGTTCAGTGCATTTCATGTTTTTTCTTGTCCAGCTTAATCTGTGTAAGGATTTATGCAGTCAAGCTGGAATCTCTGGAGAGGCAGATATACCCTCCATGTCTTTAGTTAGATGTGGAGTTTTTGTATTTTCTGTGGTGGATATTTCCTAGCATTTTAATACTGACCGCATAGTTCTCTGTTGTGAATTTACCTTTTGGCTCCCTCTAGTGGTTACTAGTGATTTGACTCTGGGTATGTCATTCATCCCTTGTATGCTCACCTGGGTCGTTAGGTCAGGGGTGTTGCTATATAAGCTCCCTGGACCTTCAGTTCAATGCCTGGCAACGTTGTAATCAGAGCTAATCTGTTGTGCTCTTGTCTACTGATCCTGGTTCCTGCTAAATTAAGCTAAGTCTGCTTTCTTGCTTTTTGCTATTTGTTTTTGTTTGCATTTTTGTCCAGCTTGTACATAATCTGTATCCTAACCTTGCTGGAAGCTCTAGGGAGGCTGGAGTTCTCCCCCCGGGCCGTTAGACGGTTCGGGGGTTCTTGTATCTCCAGTGTGGAATTTTGTTAGGGTTTTTGTTGACCATATAAGTTATCTTACTACATTCTGCTATTAGTAAGTGGGCCTCTCTTTGTTAAACCTAGTTCATCTCTGTGTTTGTCATTTCCTCTTACCTCACCGTTATTATTTGTGGGGGGCTTGTATCCGACTTTTGGGGTCTATTCTCTGGAGGCAAGAGAGGTCTTTGTTTTCCTCTTCTAGGGGTAGTTAGTCCTCCGGCTGGCGCGAGACATCTAGCGACCAACGTAGGCATGTTCCCTGGCTACTTCTAGTGTTGGCGTTAGGAGTAGTTATATGGTCAACCCAGTTACCACTGCCCTATGAGCTGGATTTTTGTACGTCGCAGACTTACTTGTTCCTCTGAGACCCTCGCCATTGGGGTCATAACAGTTTGCCAGGCCTAGTATTAAATGTTAAATGCATTGCAGAAGCGGGATTATAAGAAAGAAAGTTCTGAGTTTTTTTTTCTCTCTCTCATTTTTTTTTCTTGTCCCCTTTACCTCTGAGTGGCTTGTGTTTGCTGCAGACATGAATGTCCAGACCTTGATTACAAGTGTGGATCAGCTTGCTGCTCGTGTGCAGGGCATACAGGATTATGTTATCAGAAGTCCTATGTCAGAACCTAAGATACCGATTCCTGAACCGTTTTCCGGAGACCGATTTAAATTTAGAAATTTCAGGAATAATTGTAGATTGTTTTTGTCCCTGAGACCCTGTTCATCTGGAGACTCCGCTCAGCAAGTAAAAATTGTTATTTCTTTTTTACGGGGCGACCCTCAGGATTGGGCTTTCTCGCTGGCGCCAGGAGATCCGGCATTGGCTGACATTGATGCGTTTTTTCTGGCGCTTGGTTTGCTTTATGAGGAACCCAATCTTGAGATTCAGGCAGAAAAAGCATTGCTGGCGATGTCTCAGGGCCAGGACGAGGCTGAAGTGTATTGCCAAAAATTTCGGAAATGGTCTGTGCTGACCCAGTGGAACGAGTGTGCATTGGCTGCAAATTTTAGAAATGGCCTTTCTGAAGCCATTAAGAATGTGATGGTGGGTTTTCCCATTCCCACAGGTCTGAATGATTCCATGGCCCTGGCTATTCAAATCGACCGGCGGTTGCGGGAGCGCAAGACCGCAAATTCCCTCATGGTGTTGTCTGAACAGGCACCTGATTTAATGCAATGTGATAGAATCCTGACTAGAAATGAGCGGAAAATTCATAGACGCCAGAATGGCTTGTGTTACTACTGTGGTGATTCTACACATGTTATCTCAGCATGCTCTAAACGTCTTACTAAGGTTGTTAGTCCGGTCGTCATTGGTAATTTGCAACCTAAGTTTATTCTATCTGTAACTTTGATTTGCTCACTGTCATCGTATCCTGTCATGGTGTTTGTGGACTCAGGTGCTGCCCTGAGCCTTATGGATCTGTCATTTGCCAAGCGCTGCGGATTTGTTCTTGAGCCATTGGAAAATCCTATCCCTCTTAGGGGTATTGATTCTACGCCATTGGCAAAAAATAAACCGCAGTTTTGGACACAGGTTACCATGTGCATGACTCCCGAACATCGGGAGGTAATACGTTTTCTTGTTCTGCATAAAATGCATGATTTGGTTGTTTTGGGTTTGCCATGGTTACAGACCCATAACCCAGTCTTGGACTGGAAGGCTATGTCAGTGTCAAGTTGGGGCTGCCATGGAATTCATGGAGATTCCCTGCCCTTGTCTATTGCTTCATCTACGCCTTCGGAAGTTCCGGCGTATTTGTCTGATTATCAGGATGTCTTCAGCGAGTCTAAGTCCAGTGCACTGCCTCCTCATAGGGACTGTGACTGTGCTATAGATTTGATCCCAGGCAGTAAATTTCCTAAGGGGAGACTGTTTAATCTGTCGGTACCTGAACATACCGCGATGCGTTCATATATCAAGGAGTCTCTTGAGAAGGGGCATATCCGTCCTTCTTCTTCCCCTCTTGGTGCGGGATTCTTTTTTGTGGCCAAAAAGGACGGATCTTTGAGGCCTTGTATTGACTATCGGCTTTTAAATAAGATCACTGTCAAATTTCAGTATCCTTTGCCGCTGTTGTCAGATTTGTTTGCCCGGATTAAAGGTGCCAAGTGGTTCACCAAGACAGACCTTCGTGGTGCGTACAACCTTGTGCGCATTAGGCAGGGCGATGAATGGAAAACCGCATTCAATACGCCTGAAGGTCATTTTGAGTACTTGGTGATGCCATTTGGGCTCTCTAATGCCCCTTCAGTTTTTCAGTCCTTCATGCATGACATTTTCCGGAAGTATCTGGATAGATTTTTGATTGTTTATCTGGATGATATTCTGTTTTTTTCTGATGATTGGGACTCGCATGTGGAGCAGGTCAGGATGGTTTTTGAGATTCTGCGTGAAAATTCTTTGTTTGTAAAAGGCTCAAAGTGTCTCTTTGGTGTACAGAAGGTTCCCTTTTTGGGGTTCATTTTTTCCCCTTCTGCTGTGGAGATGGATCCAGTCAAGGTCCGAGCTATTCATGATTGGACTCAACCCTCGTCAGTTAAGAGTCTTCAGAAGTTCTTGGGTTTTGCTAACTTCTACCGTCGTTTTATCGCAAATTTCTCTAGCGTTGTTAAACCGCTGACGGATATGACCAAGAAAGGCTCTGATGTAGCTAACTGGGCTCCTGCTGCCGTGGAGGCTTTCCAGGAGTTGAAACGCCGATTTACTTCGGCGCCTGTTTTGTGCCAGCCTGACGTCTCACTTCCCTTTCAGGTTGAGGTGGATGCTTCGGAGATTGGGGCAGGGGCCGTTTTGTCGCAGAGAGGCCCTGGTTGCTCTACTATGAGGCCTTGTGCCTTTTTCTCTAGGAAGTTTTTGCCGGCAGAGCGAAATTATGATGTGGGCAATCGGGAGTTGTTGGCCATGAAGTGGGCATTTGAGGAGTGGCGTCATTGGCTCAAGGGTGCTAAGCATCATGTGGTGGTCTTGACTGATCACAAAAATCTGATGTATCTCGAGTCTGCTAAACGCCTGAATCCTAGACAGGCCCGCTGGTCATTGTTTTTCTCCCGTTTTGACTTTGTGGTCTCGTATTTACCAGGTTCTAAGAATGTGAAGGCCGATGCTCTGTCTAGGAGCTTTGTGCCTGATGCTCCTGGAGTTGCTGAACCTGTGGGTATTCTTAAGGAAGGAGTTATCGTGTCTGCTATTTCTCCAGATCTGCGACGTGTGTTGCAGAGATTTCAGGCTGGTAGGCCTGACTCTTGTCCACCTGACAGATTGTTTGTGCCTGCTAGATGGACCAGCAGAGTCATTTCCGAGGTTCATTCCTCGGTGTTGGCAGGGCACCCGGGAATTTTTGGCACCAGAGATCTGGTGGGCAGGTCCTTTTGGTGGCCTTCCTTGTCTAGGGATGTGCGGTCATTTGTGCAGTCCTGTGGTACTTGTGCCCGAGCTAAGCCTTGTTGCTCTCGTGCCAGCGGGTTGCTCTTGCCCTTGCCTGTCCCGAAGAGACCTTGGACACACATCTCTATGGATTTCATTTCGGATCTTCCGGTGTCTCAGGGCATGTCTGTCATCTGGGTGATATGTGATCGTTTCTCCAAGATGGTCCATCTGGTTCCTTTGCCTAAGCTGCCTTCCTCTTCTGATCTGGTTCCTGTGTTCTTCCAGAACGTGGTTCGTTTGCACGGCATTCCTGAGAATATTGTGTCGGACAGAGGATCCCAGTTTGTTTCCAGGTTCTGGCGATCCTTTTGTGGTAGGATGGGCATTGATTTGTCGTTTTCGTCCGCTTTCCATCCCCAGACTAACGGACAAACGGAGCGAACTAATCAGACTCTGGAGGCTTATTTGAGGTGTTTTGTCTCTTCTGATCAGGATGATTGGGTGACCTTCTTGCCGTTGGCTGAATTTGCCCTTAATAATCGGGCTAGTTCCGCCACCTTGGTTTCGCCATTTTTCTGCAACTCTGGTTTCCATCCTCGTTTTTCCTCGGGACATGTGGAGCCTTCTGACTGTCCTGGGGTGGATTCCGTGGTGGATAGGTTGCAGCGGATCTGGAGTCATGTGGTGGACAACTTGAAGTTGTCACAGGAGAAGGCTCAGCGTTTTGCCAACCGCCGCCGCGGTGTGGGTCCCCGACTTCGCGTTGGGGATTTGGTATGGCTGTCTTCTCGATTTGTTCCTATGAAGGTCTCCTCTCCCAAATTTAAGCCTCGCTTCATTGGTCCTTACAAGATATTTTAAATCATTAATCCTGTATCCTTTCGCCTGGATCTTCCGGTGTCGTTTGCCATTCACAACGTATTTCATAGGTCCTTGTTGCGGCGGTACGTTGTGCCTGTGGTTCCTTCTGCTGAGCCTCCTGCTCCGGTGTTGGTTGAGGGCGAGTTGGAGTACGTGGTGGAGAAGATCTTAGATTCTCGTCTCTCCAGGCGGAGGCTTCAGTACCTGGTCAAGTGGAAGGGCTATGGTCAGGAGGATAATTCCTGGGTGGTCGCCTCTGATGTACATGCGGCCGATTTGGTTCGTGCCTTTCACGCCGCTCATCCTGATCGCCCTGGTGGTCTTGGTGAGGGTTCGGTGACCCCTCACTAAGGGGGGGTACTGTTGTGAATTTACCTTTTGGCTCCCTCTAGTGGTTACTAGTGATTTGACTCTGGGTATGTCATTCATCCCTTGTATGCTCACCTGGGTCGTTAGGTCAGGGGTGTTGCTATATAAGCTCCCTGGACCTTCAGTTCAATGCCTGGCAACGTTGTAATCAGAGCTAATCTGTTGTGCTCTTGTCTACTGATCCTGGTTCCTGCTAAATTAAGCTAAGTCTGCTTTCTTGCTTTTTGCTATTTGTTTTTGTTTGCATTTTTGTCCAGCTTGTACATAATCTGTATCCTAACCTTGCTGGAAGCTCTAGGGAGGCTGGAGTTCTCCCCCCGGGCCGTTAGACGGTTCGGGGGTTCTTGTATCTCCAGTGTGGAATTTTGTTAGGGTTTTTGTTGACCATATAAGTTATCTTACTACATTCTGCTATTAGTAAGTGGGCCTCTCTTTGCTAAACCTAGTTCATCTCTCTGTGTTTGTCATTTCCTCTTACCTCACCGTTATTATTTGTGGGGGGCTTGTATCCGACTTTTGGGGTCTATTCTCTGGAGGCAAGAGAGGTCTTTGTTTTCCTCTTCTAGGGGTAGTTAGTCCTACGGCTGGCGCGAGACATCTAGCGACCAACGTAAGCATGTTCCCTGGCTACTTCTAGTGTTGGCGTTAGGAGTAGTTATATGGTCAACCCAGTTACCACTGCCCTATGAGCTGGATTTTTGTACGTCGCAGACTTACTTGTTCCTCTGAGACCCTCGCCATTGGGGTCATAACAGTTCTCTGTCCTATCTTTCCTATTTAGCTAGATTGGCCTCCTTTGCTAAATTCTGTTTTCAGCCTGTGTATGTTTTTCCTCTCCTCTCACAGTCAATATTTGTGGGGGGCTGCCTATCCTTTGGGAATTTTCTCTGAGGCGAGATAGAAAAGGGAAAAGTATCTATAGGGTTAATTAGTCCTCCGGCTGTGTCGAGGTGTCTAGGATCAGTAGGTACATCCCACGGCTACTTCTAGTTGCGGTGTTAAGTTCAGGGTCCGCGGTCAGTACAGATACCACCTTCTCCAGAGTATGTCCCATGCTGCTCCTAGGCCACCAGATCATAACAGATGTCATACTTGGAAGCAAGGAAGGATCCCTTTAACAGGTAACACACAACACCATTCTGACTCCAGGCCAGAAGGAAGAGCTCTGATCCAGTTTATGTGTGGCTCCCTTATATATATTCTGACTGAAAGAAGCATTAGAGAGTTCAGGAAGAGAGCTGGAGCCGTGCAAACGTATGTGCTCCTGGAAAGGAAAAGAAGAAACAGAACAGTTTGTAGAGACAGTGAAGGAGGAAGAGAAGCAAAGGAGAGTGAAGAGCTGGAGAGAGAAGCTGCGGCTGAGCTTCCTCCATGCTGAAACGCAAGTAACCGGTGGCTGGAAGACTGAGGTTGTGGGGATAACTTCATGCCCCACAGCAGAAACCGGCGGACAGCAGATTGCAAGTCTCCTGTCCACCATTAACACCCAAAGGCACAGTAACACAGAGAGCCTGGAGTCATCTGAGAGACGCTGTAAAAATGCTCACGTTATCTGCCAAAGAGACTGCAATCTTGTGTTCTCTATTTCTTTCTACACCATTTACCATCTGTCCCTATTACACCGGGAGCCCTGGGGACCCAGCTTCACCTGTGGGAAGCCATACAATCCCTGCTGCCATAACATCACCCCAGTGGACCCCTTTATGCAGGGGACAGGTCTAAATTTCTGAGCTTTAAAAATAACTGGACTTAGAATTTGCCAGACGTTGTGGGTTTCCCTTACAGCCTTTGCAGAGTCCTATCCCTTTGAGGGGCATTGATGCTACACCATTGGCTAAAAATAAACCTCAGTTTTGGACACAGCTAACCATGTGCATGGCGCCAGCCCATCAGGAAGATTGTCGTTTTCTGGTGTTGCATAATCTGCATGATGCTATTGTGCTGGGGTTTCCATGGTTACAGGTGTATAATCCGGTGTTGGATTGGAAATCTATGTCTGTGACTAGTTGGGGTTGACAGGGGGTTCATGATGACGTTTCTTTGATGTCAATTTCCTCCTCCCCCTCTTCTGAAGTTCCTGAGTTTTTGTCAGATTTCCAGGATGTTTTTGATGAGCCCAAGTCCAGTTCCCTTCCACCGCATAGAGACTGTGATTGTGCTATTTGTTGTGAACTATACTTCTTGGCTCCCTCTTGTGGTCACTAGTGGTTTGGCACTTGGATTGTCTTTTCCCAGGTTGGTACTCACCTGGTTCGTTAGGCCTGGGGTGTTGCTATTTAAACTTCCTGGATTCTCAGTCCAGTGCCTGGCATCGTTGTAATCAGTTCATTTCTGTTTGCACCTGTCTTCACGTCCTGGTTCTTTGCAAGATAAGCTAAGTCTTGCTTTCTTATTTTTGTTTATTTGCATTGTTTATATTTTTGTCCAGCTTGTACAAAATGTGATTCCTGATATCGCTGGAAGCTCTAGGGGGCTGATATTCTCCCCCCTCACCGTTAGTCGGTTCGGGGGTTCTTGGATATTCAGCGTGGATATTTTGCAGGGTTTTTTGCTGACCATATAAGTCATCTTACTATCTTCTGCTATTAGTCAGTGGGCCTCTCTTTGCTAAAATCTAGTTCATTCTTACGTTTGTCTTTTCTTCTTACCTCACCGTTATTATTTGTTGGGGGCTTGTATTATAACTTTGGGGTCTTTTCTCTGGAGGCAAGAGAGGTCTTATTTTCCCGGATAGGGTTAGTTAGTTCTCCGGCTGGCGCGAGACGTCTAGAATCAACGTAGGCACGTTCCCCGGCTACTGTTAGTTGTTTGTGCTAGGATCAGGTATATGGTCAGCCTAGTTACCACTTCCCTATGAGCTGGTATTTATGTTTGCAGACTTTGCTGTAATCTCTGAGATCCTCTGCCATTGGAATCATAACAGCTATTGACTTGATTCCAAGCTGTAAGTTCCCTAAGGGCCGACTTTTCAATCTGTCTGTGCCAGAACATGCCGCCATGCGGAGTTATGTTAAGGAGTCTTTGGAGAAGGGGCATATTCGGCCATCTTCTTCTCCATTGGGAGCAGGTTTCTTTTTTGTTGCCAAGAAGGATGGCTCGTTGAGACCCTGTATTGATTATCGCCTCTTGAATAAGATCACGGTCAAATTCCAATACCCTTTGCCCTTGCTCTCTGATTTGTTTGCCAGGATTAAGGGGGCTAGTTGGTTTACTAAGATTGACCTTCGAGGGGCATATAATCTTGTTCGTATTAAGCAGGGCGACGAATGGAAAACTGCGTTTAATACGCCCGAGGGCCATTTTGAATATCTTGTGATGCCATTCAGACTCTCTAATGCTCCATCTGTGTTTCAGTCCTTCATGCATGATATATTTCGGAATTATCTTGATAAATTCATGATTGTATATTTGGATGATATTTTGATTTTTTCGGATGATTGGGAGTCTCATGTGAAACAAGTGAGGATGGTATTTCAGATCCTTCGTGATAATGCCTTGTTTGTGAAGGGGTCTAAATGCCTCTTTGGAGTACAGAAGGTTTCTTTTTTGGGCTTCATTTTTTCTCCCTCATCTATAGAAATGGATCCGGTTAAGGTTCAGGCCATTCATGATTGGATCCAGCCCACATCTGTGAAGAGCCTTCAGAAATTTTTGGGCTTTGCTAATTTTTATCGCCATTTCATTGCCAGCTTCTCCAGTGACCGATTTGACGAAGAAAGGCGCTGATGTGACGAATTGGTCCTCTGCGGCCGTTTCTGCCTTTCAGGAGCTTAAACGCCGATTTACTTCTGCCCCTGTGTTGCGTCAGCCGGATGTTTCTCTTCCTTTTCAGGTTGAGGTTGACGCTTCTGAGATTGGGGCAGGGGCCGTTTTGTCTCAGAGGAATTCTGATGGTTCCTTGATGAAACCGTGTGCCTTCTTCTCTCGAAAGTTTTCGCCTGCGGAACGCAATTATGATGTCGGTAATCGTGAGTTGTTGGCTATGAAGTGGGCATTTGAGGAGTGGCGACATTGGCTTGAGGGGGCTAAGCACCGTATTGTGGTCTTGACCGATCATAAGAATCTGATTTACCTCGAGTCTGCCAAACGGCTGAATCCTAGACAGGCCCGATGGTCCCTGTTTTTCTCCCGTTTTGATTTTGTTGTCTTGTATCTTCCGGGTTCTAAGAATGTTAAGGCTGATGCCCTTTCTAGGAGTTTTTTGCCTGATTCCTCTGCGGTCCTTGAGCCGGTCGGCATTCTGAAAGAGGGGGTGATTCTTTCTGATATCTCCCCTGATTTACGACGGGTTCTTCAGGAATTTCAGGCTGATAAACCTGACCGCTGTCCAGTGGGGAAACTGTTTGTTCCTGATAGATGGACTAGCAAAGGGATTTCTGAGGTTCACTGTTCTGTGTTGGCTGGCCATCCTGGGATTTTTGGTACCAGAGATTTGGTTAGTAGGTCATTTTGGTGGCCTTCTTTGTCACGGGATGTGCGTTCCTTTGTGCAGTCCTGTGGGACTTGTGCGCGGGCCAAACCTTGCTGCTCCCGCGCCAGTGGGTTGCTTTTGCCTTTGCCGGTCCCTGAGAGGCCTTGGACGCATATTTCTATGGATTTTATTTTGGATCTTCCGGTTTCCCAGAGGATGTCGGTTATCTGGGTGGTTTGTGACCGGTTTTCTAAGATGGTTCATTTGGTACCTTTGCCTTAATTGCCTTCCTCTTCTGAGTTGGTTCTGTTGTTTTTTCAGCATGTGGTTCGTTTGCATGGCATTCCGTAGAATATTGTGTCCGATAGAGGTTCCCAGTTTGTTTCCAGGTTTTGGCGGGCCTTTTGTGCTAGGCTGGGCATTGATTTGTCTTTTTCTTCCGCATTTCATCCTCAGACAAATGGCCAAACTGAGCGAACTAACCAGACTTTGGAAACTTATTTGAGATGCTTTGTGTCTGCCGATCAGGATGATTGGGTGGCTTTCTTGCCATTGGCCGAGTTTGCCCTTAATAATCGGGCTAGTTCTGCTACCTTGGTTTCACCTTTCTTTTGCAATTCTGGGTTTCATCCTCGTTTTTCTTCGGGGCAGGTTGAGCCTTCTGATTGTCCTGGGGTGGACTCTGTGGTTGACAGGTTGCAGCAAATTTGGACTCATGTTGTGGACAATTTGGTGTTGTCTCAGGAGGAGGCTCAGCGTTTTGCTAACCGTCGGCGGCGTGTGGGTTCCCGGCTTTGGGTTGGGGATTTGGTCTGGTTGTCTTCCCATCATGTTCCTATGAAGGTTTCTTCCCCTAAGTTCAAGCCTCGGTTTATTGGTCCTTATAGGATTTCTGAGATTATCAATCCAGTGTCTTTTCGTTTGGCCCTTCCAGACTCTTTTTCCATCCACAATGTTTTTCATAGATCTTTGTTGCGGAAATATGTGGTACCCGTCGTTCCCTCTGTTGATCCTCCTGCCCCGGTGTTGATTGATGTTGATGTTGTTGAGAAGATCTTGGATTCTCGTTTTTCAAGGCGGAGGCTTCAGTATCTTGTCAAGTGGAAGGGTTATGGCCAGGAGGATAATTCTTGGGTTGTTGCCTCTGATGTTCATGCTGACGATTTGGTTCGTGCCTTCCATTTGGCTCGTCCTGATCGGCCTGGGGGCTCTGGTGAGGGTTCGGTGACCCCTCCTCAAGGGGGGGGGTACTGTTGTGAATTCTGTTCTTGGGCTCCCTCCAGTGGTTATAAGTGGTAGCGCTGCTCTCTGTCCTTCACAGCAGTTATCAGGTGTGTCTACTCTGGACTGGGCTATTTAGTCTGGCCTCACCCTTTAGTCAGTGCCAGTTGTTCATTGTTTCTGGAGGATTCACATCCCTTCATGGTTTCTCCTGCTTCCTGGTCTTTTCACCAAGATAAGTCCTGCTTGTTTTGCAGCCCACATTTTGGGGGCCTCATTGTTCAGTGCATTTCATGTTTTTTCTTGTCCAGCTTAATCTGTGTAAGGATTTATGCAGTCAAGCTGGAATCTCTGGAGAGGCAGATATACCCTCCATGTCTTTAGATAGATGTGGAGTTTTTGTATTTTCTGTGGTGGATATTTCCTAGCATTTTAATACTGACCGCATAGGGTTAGGGTTAGGGTTATCTTTCCTATCTTTCCTTGTCCTATCTTTCCTATTTAGCTAGATTGGCCTCCTTTGCTAAATTCTGTTTTCAGCCTGTGTATGTTTTTTCCTCTCCTCTCACAGTCAATATTTGTGGGGGGCTGCCTATTCTTTGGGAATTTTCTCTGAGGCGAGATAGAAAAGGGAAAAGTATCTATAGGGTTAATTAGTCCTCCGGCTGTGTCGAGGTGTCTAGGATCAGTAGGTACATCCCACGGCTACTTCTAGTTGCGGTGTTAAGTTCAGGGTCCGCGGTCAGTACAGATACCACCTTCTCCAGAGTATGTCCCATGCTGCTCCTAGGCCACCAGATCATAACAGATGTCATACTTGGAAGCAAGGAAGGATCCCTTTAACAGGTAACACACAACACCGTTCTGACTCCAGGCCAGAAGGAAGAGCTCTGATCCAGTTTATGTGTGGCTCCCATATATATATTCTGACTGAAAGAAGCATTAGAGAGTTCAGGAAGAGAGCTGGAGCCATGCAAACGTATGTGCTCCTGGAAAGGAAAAGAAGAAACAGAACAGTTTGTAGAGACAGTGAAGGAGGAAGAGAAGCAAAGGAGAGTGAAGAGCTGGAGAGAGAAGCTGCGGCTGAGCTTCCTCCATGCTGAAACGCAAGTAACCGGTGGCTGGAAGACTGAGGTTGTGGGGATAACTTCATGCCCCACAGCAGAAACCGGCGGACAGCAGATTGCAAGTCTCCTGTCCACCATTAACACCCAAAGGCACAGTAACACAGAGAGCCTGGAGTCATCTGAGAGACGCTGTAAAAATGCTCACGTTATCTGCCAAAGAGACTGCAATCTTGTGTTCTCTATTTCTTTCTACACCATTTACCATCTGTCCCTATTACACCGGGAGCCCTGGGGACCCAGCTTCACCTGTGGGAAGCCATACAATCCCTGCTGCCATAACATCACCCCAGTGGACCCCTTTATGCAGGGGACAGGTCTAAATTTCTGAGCTTTAAAAATAACTGGACTTAGAATTTGCCAGACGTTGTGGGTTTCCCTTACAGCCTTTGCAGAGTCCTATCCCTTTGAGGGGCATTGATGCTACACCATTGGCTAAAAATAAACCTCAGTTTTGGACACAGCTAACCATGTGCATGGCGCCAGCCCATCAGGAAGATTGTCGTTTTCTGGTGTTGCATAATCTGCATGATGCTATTGTGCTGGGGTTTCCATGGTTACAGGTGTATAATCCGGTGTTGGATTGGAAATCTATGTCTGTGACTAGTTGGGGTTGACAGGGGGTTCATGATGACGTTTCTTTGATGTCAATTTCCTCCTCCCCCTCTTCTGAAGTTCCTGAGTTTTTGTCAGATTTCCAGGATGTTTTTGATGAGCCCAAGTCCAGTTCCCTTCCACCGCATAGAGACTGTGATTGTGCTATTTGTTGTGAACTATACTTCTTGGCTCCCTCTTGTGGTCACTAGTGGTTTGGCACTTGGATTGTCTTTTCCCAGGTTGGTACTCACCTGGTTCGTTAGGCCTGGGGTGTTGCTATTTAAACTTCCTGGATTCTCAGTCCAGTGCCTGGCATCGTTGTAATCAGTTCATTTCTGTTTGCACCTGTCTTCACGTCCTGGTTCTTTGCAAGATAAGCTAAGTCTTGCTTTCTTATTTTTGTTTATTTGCATTGTTTATATTTTTGTCCAGCTTGTACAAAATGTGATTCCTGATATCGCTGGAAGCTCTAGGGGGCTGATATTCTCCCCCCTCACCGTTAGTCGGTTCGGGGGTTCTTGGATATTCAGCGTGGATATTTTGCAGGGTTTTTTGCTGACCATATAAGTCATCTTACTATCTTCTGCTATTAGTCAGTGGGCCTCTCTTTGCTAAAATCTAGTTCATTCTTACGTTTGTCTTTTCTTCTTACCTCACCGTTATTATTTGTTGGGGGCTTGTATTATAACTTTGGGGTCTTTTCTCTGGAGGCAAGAGAGGTCTTATTTTCCCGGATAGGGTTAGTTAGTTCTCCGGCTGGCGCGAGACGTCTAGAATCAACGTAGGCACGTTCCCCGGCTACTGTTAGTTGTTTGTGCTAGGATCAGGTATATGGTCAGCCTAGTTACCACTTCCCTATGAGCTGGTATTTATGTTTGCAGACTTTGCTGTAATCTCTGAGATCCTCTGCCATTGGAATCATAACAGCTATTGACTTGATTCCAAGCTGTAAGTTCCCTAAGGGCCGACTTTTCAATCTGTCTGTGCCAGAACATGCCGCCATGCGGAGTTATGTTAAGGAGTCTTTGGAGAAGGGGCATATTCGGCCATCTTCTTCTCCATTGGGAGCAGGTTTCTTTTTTGTTGCCAAGAAGGATGGCTCGTTGAGACCCTGTATTGATTATCGCCTCTTGAATAAGATCACGGTCAAATTCCAATACCCTTTGCCCTTGCTCTCTGATTTGTTTGCCAGGATTAAGGGGGCTAGTTGGTTTACTAAGATTGACCTTCGAGGGGCATATAATCTTGTTCGTATTAAGCAGGGCGACGAATGGAAAACTGCGTTTAATACGCCCGAGGGCCATTTTGAATATCTTGTGATGCCATTCAGACTCTCTAATGCTCCATCTGTGTTTCAGTCCTTCATGCATGATATATTTCGGAATTATCTTGATAAATTCATGATTGTATATTTGGATGATATTTTGATTTTTTCGGATGATTGGGAGTCTCATGTGAAACAAGTGAGGATGGTATTTCAGATCCTTCGTGATAATGCCTTGTTTGTGAAGGGGTCTAAATGCCTCTTTGGAGTACAGAAGGTTTCTTTTTTGGGCTTCATTTTTTCTCCCTCATCTATAGAAATGGATCCGGTTAAGGTTCAGGCCATTCATGATTGGATCCAGCCCACATCTGTGAAGAGCCTTCAGAAATTTTTGGGCTTTGCTAATTTTTATCGCCATTTCATTGCCAGCTTCTCCAGTGACCGATTTGACGAAGAAAGGCGCTGATGTGACGAATTGGTCCTCTGCGGCCGTTTCTGCCTTTCAGGAGCTTAAACGCCGATTTACTTCTGCCCCTGTGTTGCGTCAGCCGGATGTTTCTCTTCCTTTTCAGGTTGAGGTTGACGCTTCTGAGATTGGGGCAGGGGCCGTTTTGTCTCAGAGGAATTCTGATGGTTCCTTGATGAAACCGTGTGCCTTCTTCTCTCGAAAGTTTTCGCCTGCGGAACGCAATTATGATGTCGGTAATCGTGAGTTGTTGGCTATGAAGTGGGCATTTGAGGAGTGGCGACATTGGCTTGAGGGGGCTAAGCACCGTATTGTGGTCTTGACCGATCATAAGAATCTGATTTACCTCGAGTCTGCCAAACGGCTGAATCCTAGACAGGCCCGATGGTCCCTGTTTTTCTCCCGTTTTGATTTTGTTGTCTTGTATCTTCCGGGTTCTAAGAATGTTAAGGCTGATGCCCTTTCTAGGAGTTTTTTGCCTGATTCCTCTGCGGTCCTTGAGCCGGTCGGCATTCTGAAAGAGGGGGTGATTCTTTCTGATATCTCCCCTGATTTACGACGGGTTCTTCAGGAATTTCAGGCTGATAAACCTGACCGCTGTCCAGTGGGGAAACTGTTTGTTCCTGATAGATGGACTAGCAAAGGGATTTCTGAGGTTCACTGTTCTGTGTTGGCTGGCCATCCTGGGATTTTTGGTACCAGAGATTTGGTTAGTAGGTCATTTTGGTGGCCTTCTTTGTCACGGGATGTGCGTTCCTTTGTGCAGTCCTGTGGGACTTGTGCGCGGGCCAAACCTTGCTGCTCCCGCGCCAGTGGGTTGCTTTTGCCTTTGCCGGTCCCTGAGAGGCCTTGGACGCATATTTCTATGGATTTTATTTTGGATCTTCCGGTTTCCCAGAGGATGTCGGTTATCTGGGTGGTTTGTGACCGGTTTTCTAAGATGGTTCATTTGGTACCTTTGCCTTAATTGCCTTCCTCTTCTGAGTTGGTTCTGTTGTTTTTTCAGCATGTGGTTCGTTTGCATGGCATTCCGTAGAATATTGTGTCCGATAGAGGTTCCCAGTTTGTTTCCAGGTTTTGGCGGGCCTTTTGTGCTAGGCTGGGCATTGATTTGTCTTTTTCTTCCGCATTTCATCCTCAGACAAATGGCCAAACTGAGCGAACTAACCAGACTTTGGAAACTTATTTGAGATGCTTTGTGTCTGCCGATCAGGATGATTGGGTGGCTTTCTTGCCATTGGCCGAGTTTGCCCTTAATAATCGGGCTAGTTCTGCTACCTTGGTTTCACCTTTCTTTTGCAATTCTGGGTTTCATCCTCGTTTTTCTTCGGGGCAGGTTGAGCCTTCTGATTGTCCTGGGGTGGACTCTGTGGTTGACAGGTTGCAGCAAATTTGGACTCATGTTGTGGACAATTTGGTGTTGTCTCAGGAGGAGGCTCAGCGTTTTGCTAACCGTCGGCGGCGTGTGGGTTCCCGGCTTTGGGTTGGGGATTTGGTCTGGTTGTCTTCCCATCATGTTCCTATGAAGGTTTCTTCCCCTAAGTTCAAGCCTCGGTTTATTGGTCCTTATAGGATTTCTGAGATTATCAATCCAGTGTCTTTTCGTTTGGCCCTTCCAGACTCTTTTTCCATCCACAATGTTTTTCATAGATCTTTGTTGCGGAAATATGTGGTACCCGTCGTTCCCTCTGTTGATCCTCCTGCCCCGGTGTTGATTGATGTTGATGTTGTTGAGAAGATCTTGGATTCTCGTTTTTCAAGGCGGAGGCTTCAGTATCTTGTCAAGTGGAAGGGTTATGGCCAGGAGGATAATTCTTGGGTTGTTGCCTCTGATGTTCATGCTGACGATTTGGTTCGTGCCTTCCATTTGGCTCGTCCTGATCGGCCTGGGGGCTCTGGTGAGGGTTCGGTGACCCCTCCTCAAGGGGGGGGGTACTGTTGTGAATTCTGTTCTTGGGCTCCCTCCAGTGGTTATAAGTGGTAGCGCTGCTCTCTGTCCTTCACAGCAGTTATCAGGTGTGTCTACTCTGGACTGGGCTATTTAGTCTGGCCTCACCCTTTAGTCAGTGCCAGTTGTTCATTGTTTCTGGAGGATTCACATCCCTTCATGGTTTCTCCTGCTTCCTGGTCTTTTCACCAAGATAAGTCCTGCTTGTTTTGCAGCCCACATTTTGGGGGCCTCATTGTTCAGTGCATTTCATGTTTTTTCTTGTCCAGCTTAATCTGTGTAAGGATTTATGCAGTCAAGCTGGAATCTCTGGAGAGGCAGATATACCCTCCATGTCTTTAGATAGATGTGGAGTTTTTGTATTTTCTGTGGTGGATATTTCCTAGCATTTTAATACTGACCGCATAGGGTTAGGGTTAGGGTTATCTTTCCTATCTTTCCTTGTCCTATCTTTCCTATTTAGCTAGATTGGCCTCCTTTGCTAAATTCTGTTTTCAGCCTGTGTATGTTTTTTCCTCTCCTCTCACAGTCAATATTTGTGGGGGGCTGCCTATTCTTTGGGAATTTTCTCTGAGGCGAGATAGAAAAGGGAAAAGTATCTATAGGGTTAATTAGTCCTCCGGCTGTGTCGAGGTGTCTAGGATCAGTAGGTACATCCCACGGCTACTTCTAGTTGCGGTGTTAAGTTCAGGGTCCGCGGTCAGTACAGATACCACCTTCTCCAGAGTATGTCCCATGCTGCTCCTAGGCCACCAGATCATAACAGATGTCATACTTGGAAGCAAGGAAGGATCCCTTTAACAGGTAACACACAACACCGTTCTGACTCCAGGCCAGAAGGAAGAGCTCTGATCCAGTTTATGTGTGGCTCCCATATATATATTCTGACTGAAAGAAGCATTAGAGAGTTCAGGAAGAGAGCTGGAGCCATGCAAACGTATGTGCTCCTGGAAAGGAAAAGAAGAAACAGAACAGTTTGTAGAGACAGTGAAGGAGGAAGAGAAGCAAAGGAGAGTGAAGAGCTGGAGAGAGAAGCTGCGGCTGAGCTTCCTCCATGCTGAAACGCAAGTAACCGGTGGCTGGAAGACTGAGGTTGTGGGGATAACTTCATGCCCCACAGCAGAAACCGGCGGACAGCAGATTGCAAGTCTCCTGTCCACCATTAACACCCAAAGGCACAGTAACACAGAGAGCCTGGAGTCATCTGAGAGACGCTGTAAAAATGCTCACGTTATCTGCCAAAGAGACTGCAATCTTGTGTTCTCTATTTCTTTCTACACCATTTACCATCTGTCCCTATTACACCGGGAGCCCTGGGGACCCAGCTTCACCTGTGGGAAGCCATACAATCCCTGCTGCCATAACATCACCCCAGTGGACCCCTTTATGCAGCGTCAGTCATCCCTGGCCGCATACCACAGGTGGCGTCGCGAACAAACTTTATTCAACATCCCCTTTAAAGTCCTTTCCCTTTTACATGGACGCCCAGGGCCACGGACCAGGTCACTGCCACCATGACACTTCCCTTTAAGAACCGGCCGAGTTCCGAGTATCCCCTAGGCCCTGGTGGGCGCTCCACCGGCACAGCTCCTGTAGTTGTCATTTCACTTTCCGGTGTAATAACACAAATATAATACAGAAATTCCCCCCAGTGTAATATCACATGTGCAATACACTCCCCCAATGTAATATCACATGTGTAATGCAGAAACTCCCCCCCAAAATTTCACACATGTAATGCAGAAACTCCCCAAGTGTGATATCACTCGTGTAATACAGAAACTCCCCCAGTGTAATATCACACGTGTAATACAGAAACTCCCCCCTGCAATATCACACATGTAATACAAAAACTCCCCTCAGTGTAATATCACACTTGTAATACAAAAACTCCGCTCAGTGCAATATCACACTTGTAATACAGACACTCCCCCAGTGTAATATCACACGTGTAATACAGACACCCCCCTGTAATATGACACATGTCATAGAGAAACACCCCCAGGGTAATATCACATGTGTAATACAGACACTCCCCCAATGTAATATCACATGCGGAATACAGAAACTCCCCCAGTGTAATATCACATGTGTAATACAGACACTCCCACAATGTAATATCACACGTGTAATACAAACACTCACTCATGTAATATTACACATGTAATACAGAAACTACCCCAATGTAATATCACACGTGTAATACAGAAACTCCCTGAGTGTAATATCACGTGTAATAAAGACACTCCCACAATGTAATATCACATGTGTAATACAGAAACTCCCCCAGTGTAATATCACATGTGTAATACAGACACTCCCCCGTGAAATATCGCACATGCAATACAGACACTCCCCAGTGTAATATCACACATGCAATACAGACACTCCCCAGTGTAATATCACACATGAAATACAGACACTCCCCAGTGTAATATCACAAGTGTAATACAGACACTCCCCCAATGTAACATCACATGTGTAATACAGAAACTCCCCCAGTGTAATATCACATGTGTAATACAGACACTCCCCCATGAAATATCGCACATGCAATACAGACACTCCCCAGTGTAATATGACATGTGTAATACAGACACTCACCAGTGTAAAATCACTCATGGAATACAGACACTCCCCCAGTGTAATATGACACATGCAATACAGACACTCACCAGTGTAAAATCACACATGCAATACACACACTCCCCAGTGTAATATCACACATGCAATACAGACACTCCCCAGTGTAATATCACACATGCAATACAGACACTCCCCAGTGTAATATCACACATGCAATACACACACTCCCCAGTGTAATATCACACATGCAATACACACACTCCCCAGTGTAATATCACACATGCAATACAGACACTCCCCAGTGTAATATCACATGTGTAATACAGAAACTCCCCCAGTGTAATATCACATGTGTAATACAGACACTCCCCCATGAAATATCGCACATGCAATACAGACACTCCCCAGTGTAATATGACATGTGTAATACAGACACTCACCAGTGTAAAATCACACATGGAATACAGACACTCCCCCAGTGTAATATCACACATGCAATACAGACACTCCCCAGTGTAATATGACACATGCAATACAGACACTCACCAGTGTAATATCACACATGCAATACAGACACTCACCAGTGTAAAATCACACATGCAATACACACACTCCCCAGTGTAATATCACACATGCAATACACACACTCCCCAGTGTAATATCACACATGCAATACACACACTCCCCAGTGTAATATCACACATGCAATACAGACACTCCCCAGTGTAATATCACATGTGTAATACAGACACTCCCCCAATGTAAAATCACATGTGTAATACAGAAACTCCCCCAGTGTAATATCACATGTGTAATACAGACACTCCCCCATGAAATATCGCACATGCAATACAGACACTCACCAGTGTAATATCACACATGCAATACAGACACTCACCAGTGTAAAATCACACATGCAATACACACACTCCCCAGTGTAATATCACACATGCAATACACACACTCCCCAGTGTAATATCACACATGCAATACACACACTCCCCAGTGTAATATCACACATGCAATACAGACACTCCCCAGTGTAATATCACATGTGTAATACAGACACTCCCCCAATGTAACATCACATGTGTAATACAGAAACTCCCCCAGTGTAATATCACATGTGTAATACAGACACTCCCCCATGAAATATCGCACATGCAATACAGACACTCCCCAGTGTAATATCACACATGCAATACAGACACTCCCCCAATGTAATATCACATGTGTAATACAGACACTCCCCCATGAAATATCACATGTGTAATACAGAAACTCCCCAGTGTAATATCACATGTGTAATACAGACACTCCCCCATGAAATATCGCACATGCAATACAGACACTCCCCAGTGTAATATCACATGTGTAATACAGAAACTCCCCCAGTGTAATATCACATGTGTAATACAGACACTCCCCCATGAAATATCGCACATGCAATACAGACACTCCCCAGTGTAATATCACACATGCAATACAGACACTCCCCCAATGTAATATCACATATCAGCAGGGGCCTGTGTCCGCAGACTTTATTGTAAGGTTTCTTGCCGCAGATCTCATACATTGATGGCTGTGGCCTCATCCAGAGGTGTCAGCCATGTTTGCAGAACGGCTCTCATTTCTTGCCCCTTGCTGTGCGGCCAGACCTGGTAAAGATGGTTGTGATTTGACTGCGGAATTTGGAGTTCCTGCGGTGGGAGATGGCGCAGCGTCCTCTGAGATTGGCGACTCCTCAGCCAAGAAGAAGCTGAGAGGAGATGAGACAGCATGGCTTCCATTGCAGAGAAATGGCGTTCCCATCGGTAACCAGAACCATGTGTGCTGACGGCATGGCTGACCATTAACCTCCACACTGCCTGAACACTGTGAGAGTCAAGGGGAAGAAAAGTGCCAACAGTTTTCTCTATAGACTTTTGAGGCTTCACTTACACAGCATTATAGTGGCCCTTTGAGTGAGGGCCACCACCTGTCCATGGCCCCGGACTCCAATGGCCTTGCTGCAATGTCTGCTAACTCCTGAATATACTGTATACAGTGAGATAGAAAGGGAAGAGACACCGGATCGCCTGTATACAGCAGTCACTTTCAGTGCTGTATTCATAATTTTGCGCTGCCGTTGTTTCTCACTGCTGGATCTCCTAATGCACACATCCCAACTTACAAAACACAAAGAGGGGCAAATCATGCAGTGTGCATAGTGGCAAATTCTGACCACACCCCTGACCACACCACAATCCACGCCAATTTATTGTTTCTTATTTCCCTGGCAGGAGGAATTGTCAGAGGGGCGCTGGCAGTGAGGTACATTCAGCAGTTGCCCAAGACTGCAGGGTGTACACCCAAATCCAGGACTGTCAGCTGTGTCCGGGGGCTGTCCGCTGTATCTGGGGGCTGTCTGCTGTATCCGGGGGCTGTCGGCTGTGTCATGGGGCCATACGCTGTATCCAGGGGCCATCCTCTGGCTGTGGGCCATTGTCTGTGACTGGGAGCCATCCTCTGTGACCGGGGGCCGTCTGCTGTGTCTGGGGGCCGTCCTCTGTGTCCAGGGGCCGTCCAGTGGCTGTCCACTGTATCTGGGGCTGTTGGCTGTGACCTGGAGCTGCCCGCTGTGTCCGGGGGCTGTCCTCTGTGTCCTGGGGCTGCCGTCTGTGTCCTGGGGCTGCCTGCTGTGTGCGGGGGGCTGTTGGCTGTATTACGGGGCTACCCTCTCTGTCTGGGGGCTGTTGGCTGTCTCTGGGGGCTGCTCTGTGTCCTGGGGCTGCCTGCTGTGTCCGGGGGCTGTCTTCTGTGTCCAGTGGCTGCCCGCTGTGTCCGGTGGCTGTCTGCTGTATCCTGGGGCTCTCCACCATGTCCTGGGGCTCTCTACCATGTCCGGAGGCTGTCCGCTGTATCCAGGGGCTGTCATCTGTGTCTGGGGGCTGCCCTCTGTGTCTGGGGGCTGCCCGCTGTGTCTGGGGGCTGCCCGCTGTGTCCGGGAGCTGCCCGCTGTGTCCGGGAGCTGTGCTCTGTGTCCTGGGGCTGCCTGCTGTGTCCGGGGGCTGTTGGCTGTGTCCGGGGGCTGTCCTCTGTTTCCGTGAGCTGCCCGCTGTGTCTGGTGGCTGTTTGCTGTGTCCGGGGACTCCTTGTTGTGTCTGGGAGCTGCCCACTGTATCCAGGGGCTGTCATCTGTGTCCGAGGACTGCTCTCTGTGTCCAGGGGCTGCCCGCTGTATCCGGGAGCTGTCCTCTGTCTTTGGGGGCTGTCCTCTGTGTCCGGTGGCTGCCTGCTGTGTCTGGGGGCTGTTGGCTGTGTCTGGGGGCTGCTCTGTGTCCTGGGGCTGCCCGCTGTGTCTGGTGGCTGTTCGCTGTGTCCGGGGACTGCTTGCTGTGTCTGGGGGCTGCCCGCTGTGTCTGGGGCTGCCTGCTGTGTCCGGGGACTGTCCTCTGTGTCTGGGGGCTGTCCTCCATTTCTGGAGGCTGTCCTCTGTGTCCAGTGGCTGTCCTGTGTCCAGTAGCTGTCTGCTGTATCCCGGGGCTCTCCGCCGTGTCCTGGGGCTCTGCCGTGTCCTGGGGGTCTCTGCCATGTCCTGGGGCTCTCTGCCGTGTCTTGGGGCTCTCTGCCATGTTCAGAGGCTGTCCGCTGTATCCGGGGCTGTCCTCTGTGTCCTGAGGCTGCCCACTGTGTCCGGGGGCTGCCTGCTGTGTCCTGGGCTCTCCGCCGTGTCCTGGGGCTCTCCACCGTGTCTGGGGGCTGTCTGCCATGTCCGGGGCTGCCCTCTGTGTCTGGGGGCTGTCATCTCTGTCCAGGGGCTGCCTACTGTGTCCGGGGCCTGCCCTCTGTGTCCTGGGGCTGCCCACTGTGTCCTGGGGCTGCCCACTGTGTCCGGGGGCTGTCCTCTCTCCCGATGGCTGCCCACTGTGTCCGGGGGCTGTCTGCTGTTTATCGGGGCTCTCGCCATGTCCTGGGCTCTCCGCTGTGTCCTGGGGCTCTCTGCCATGTCCGGGGCTGTCCTCTGTGTCCAGGGGCTGTCTTCTCTGTCCAGGGGCTGTCTTCTCTGTCTAGGGGCTGCCTTCTCTGTCCAGGGGCTGCCTGTGTCCTTGGGCTGCCCACTGTGTCCAGGGGCTGTCTGCTGTATCTGGGGGCTGTCTGACGTGTCCGGGGGCAGTCCACTGTGTCTTGGGGCTGTCTGCTGTATCCGGGGGCTGTCCTCTGTGTCAGGTGGCAGGGGGCTGACCGCTGTGTCTGGGGGCTGCCCACTGTGTCCGAGGGCTGCCCGCCATTTCCTGATGCTGTTTGCCGTGTCCTGAGGCCGTCTGCCATGTTCAGGGACGTCCGCTGTGTCCAGGGACTGTCTGCTGTATCCGGGGGCTGCCCGCTGTGTCTGGTGGCTGTTCACTGTGTCCGGGGACTGCTTGCTGTGTCTGGGGGCTGCCTGCTGTGTCCGGGGAATGTCCTCTGTGTCTGGGGGCTGTCCTCCATTTCTGGAGGCTGTCCTCTGTGTCCAGTGGCTGTCCTGTGCCCGGTGGCTGTCTGCTGTATCTCGGGGCTTTCTGCCGTGTCCTGGGGCTCTCTGCCGTGTCCTGGGGCTCTCTGCCATGTTCAGAGGCTGTCCGCTGTATCCGGGGGCTGTCCTCTGTGTCCTGGGGCTGCCCACTGTGTCCTGGGGACTGTCTGCTGTTGTGAATTCCATCTGGGCTCCCTCTGGTGGCCTTTAGCGATACTGCGGGTCTGGAGCTGGGCTCAGCTGCCTCATTTCCTGCTATGCTGGTTCCTATTTAACTCCACCTGGACCTTTACTTGTTGCCTGCTGTCGTTGTATTCAGTACTGGTTCTGACCTCTCCTGGATTTTCCTGGTGACCTGCCTATTTCTGAGAAGCTAAGTCTTGCTAGTTCTTTTTGCTCATTGTTTCCTTGAATATGTTTCTCAGTATATGATGTGTTCAGTCCAGCTTGCTTATATGTGATTTTTCGCTTGCTGGTAGCTCTGGGGAGCAGAGTGCGCCCCTCACATCGTGAGTCGGTGTGGGGGTTCTTGTACTTTCTGCGTGGATAGTTTTTGATAGTTTTTGTACCGACCGCACAGATCCTTGCTATCTTCTGTCTATTTAGTCTTAGCGGGCCTCATTTGCTTAAACCTGTTTTTCATTCCTACGTTTGTATTTTCCCCTTAACTCACCGTTATTATTTGTGGGGGGCTGTCTAAACTTTGGGGTTATTTCTCTGAGGCAAGTGAGGCTTTGCTTTCTCTCTAGGGGTAGCTAGTTTCTCAGGCTGTGAAGAGGCGTCTAGGTTTTTAGGTAACGCTCCACGGCTGCCTTTAGTGTGTGCGGATAGGATCAGGATTGCGGTCGGTATAGTTTCCACATCCCCGGAGCTTGTCCTACTATTCAGGTTTACCTATCAGGTCAGTTTGGTGATCCTACCACCGGATCATAACAGTCTGCCTTGTCTGGGGCTGTCCTCTGTGTCTGGGGGCTGTCATCTCTGTCCAGGGGCTGCCCTCTGTGTCCTGGGGCTGCCCACTGTGTCCGGGGGCTGCCCACTGTGTCTGGGGGCTGTCCTCTCTCCCGATGGCTGCCCGCTGCAGAAAAGGGGTGCTCATGCATAATATATACCTACAATGTCCGTCCCTCCAAGTACAGCGCACCCCGACACGCGTTTCGGATAAATCCTTCGTTAGGCCCTGACGAAGGATTTATCCGAAACGCGCGTCTGGGTGCGCTATACTTGGAGGGACGGACATTGTAGGTATATATTACCATTTTTATTTACCCTGTTATTGGTGCATTTATCATGTAGGACATCGGCATATATATTCTTACCACCTTATCTTTGATTAGACTTTACCCTCATTAGTATTAGACACGCATGAGCCCCCCTTTTCTACATATAATAGTATAAGATATATATCATTGTTATTTATATACCTTGCCTTGGTATATTGTACATGTGGGGGATAGATACATACACTTACATCACTCTATTTCAATTGGATTTATTTGATTGTATTTATTCCCCGCATTGCATTTGCACTTTATTATATATTTGATATAATCCTATATATTTTTTGTTGCATGTTTGCACTTTTTTGCACTTTTTTGCACATTGCTTCTCTTGCACGTAATTATATACTGTAGGGGTTGTACTTGCTCAGGTGCTGCGGATGACACTCAGGAGACACGTTTCCTTAAAAGTTCACAGGGTTTATTGCTCCATAAACCACATTGCAACAGGAACAACAGGTAAACAGTCTTACGTCAGACAGGTGATTCCCCAATGTCCATAGTAGAGCTCCGCTCTCTCAGGTCTGTGGGCACACAGACTGTGCTATGTCCAGCACGTAGGCTCTCCAGCCTAAATATGGTCTCTGTGTGTTGTTCAGGACATCTGTCCCCACGTGGAACCGTCCAACACACAGGCCACTCTGCAGTGTCCAGCCAGGACACATGGAAGTGTGTTCACCCTGACAGACTCCCACACACTCACACCATGTTCTACACACACCTCCTTTACATAGGTGTAACCACACCCAGGTACCTGTCACATGGCCAGTCAGGTGAGCGTGACATCACCACAGGTCCTTACACACAAAACCATCTTACGTGTTCAGACACGCCTCTTTGGGTGGGTTTGTAGGTGACTGGACCCACCCATCTCTCCAATCACCTGGAAGCCTTCCCAATGTAAACAAATCCCTCAGCAGTAGATCTGCTTGAGCAAAAAATACCCAGGCTTCCATCACAGGGCCACCCACCTCTGCGATACATATCGGCCATTAATCACATGACCAGTCGCTATGCCACAATAGCTATACATTAGATATATGTATACGTTTTGAGGGTATTTTGCATTTATTGTGGTCTAAGTCCTACATGAATTGTTTTATTATTTTTGTCCATCCAGTCATCAGTTTATTGTTAATAAATATATATATTTTTAATAATTTTTCCAAGTACAGGCACATTATGAAGTGCCATTTGTCATAAAACAAAATAAATAAAGGCATTCTTTTATAAATATCCATATGTCTTGGCTTTAATTTTTATATTGAATATATTTTATATACATTCCTTTATTCTTTTGATTTCCAACCTTGGTGTGTTTTTTGATTCCTGTTTGCGTGCTTGTGTATGACCTGGTCTGTTCCCCGTCTTTGCATTTGTGTCCTGATTCGGTACTTCTCGGGATACTCCTGGTTTTGATCTCTTCTTTGTCCCCTGACTTCCTGCTTGTTAGTCCTTCTGGTACCTCATGTCTCTCTCTGGCTTCTGACCCTGGCATGTCCCTTACCATGCTATTTGTCTCTCCCCTTGGCTACTGCGCTGTCCTCTGGTCTGACCTTGGCTCGCCTGACACTTCTCTCAGCTTTCCCAGCTCCTGTCATCATCCCTGGGAGTTCAGGACCTAGCCCCGCCTGCAACCACCTCCACGGTGGTCACGTGTTGCAGGTCCTGTTCACCTGCAGGCATGCTCATAACAGCATCTCACACACAGCAGGAGTTCCCGGCTTTCCCAGCACGGACACTCTTACAGTCTCAGGGGGTAAGTCTCTTATGGTGTCAGTCACAACTATATACAGAGCTCCTATGTATAATGTCACCGGTGATCACTGTATTACCTGTACACAGACACTGTAGATGAAGTATAGATCTCCTGTGTATAATGGCACTTATGGTGATATTAGTATTGTGGTTTTTTTTATTTATGATCAGTATTGTAGCATTCGGTCACTATGTTGTGGTCATATGTGTTCTGGTCATGGTGTGGCGGTATTTGTTCCTTGTATGTAGTATTTTTCGGTCACCATGTGGTGGTAAGATGTGGTCTGGTCATGGTGTGTCAATTTTTGTTACTTGTATGTGATATTATTTGATCACTTTATGGTGGTAATATGTGGTCTGTGCATGGTGTGGTGGTATTTGTTCCTTGTTTGTGATACTATTGGTCATTTTAAAAATTTAAAAATAAATAAAAATATAACTAAATTGTATTGGATATTTTAACAAATGTTTAGTAAGTTACAGTAGAGTAAGGCCAGGCTAAAAGAGTCTACTTTGTTCTGGTGGCGGATTAAAAAATCTTTTGGCCAAAACAATAGCTTCTGGCTATGTATGTGGTAATGGGAACTGTAAATCTGTGATTGCTGAGGATGTGGTGCAGAAGTGGAGTATTTCCAAGACAGGGCGGTGGGACTGTGTAAGGTTTGAGGGGTGGAGGTGGGGCAGGGGTGGAGCCTGGGTGGACTCTCAAGGGGCCCCCAAAAATTTAGCAAGTATGGAGCCCCGAAATTCCTAGTGGCAGCCCTGCCCTGCCCAACCACGGAAGGAAAAAAAAAGATTCTTCTCACCTTCCCGTACTCCTTGTTGTCGTTAAAATGGCAGCCGAAAGCAGCTGTTACAGAGCGCTCTGATCTGTGACAGGACTTACGCTGACGTCATATAGCAGGCTACTGATTTTGTGCTGCCCGGTATATGGTTTCATTGACCTTTGCAGGATAATCTTTATTTATACAGGGCATCTGCTGTGTCATTTTGCAGTGCACCTATTTGAAACTATTAAGGACTACGCATGGGACCTTCATGTTGTTAGTTATCTAGCTCCACATACAGCCTCCATCTTCTCCGTCATTGTTGGAGTCGGTGCCCACATTGGTGTGCGGTGTGCCTATCTGAGACATGTAGCAGCCGAGCACTGACAACATATTGGGCCTAACCTGAGACTGGAGCTCCACATGGACTTACACCTCTGAGGGGCACAACCGGCAAAGGTCCCCACCCAGGAAACTGGTTAGTACTTGATACTCTTGCAAGACATCTTCAGCAAACATTTGTTCCTCTTTCATGAGTGGGTCCTGGAATCACCAATACGTAGTGTGGTCCCTCAGGACTATATGGCCGGTCACTAGTATATGGGCTTTGTTGTCATTTACACCTCCCTGCGCATGGCTGGTGTGTAGTGTCCCTGTGTATATACCATGATCTATTATATATTTATTATATCCTACCTTTGACTATACTTCTTATGTGTTATTCCGGGGGTGCTCGTTCCTATATGGGGTATTTGTTCTTTGTGGTTTTAATTGATTCTAATGTTTGTGCTTTGTGACTCTAATAAAATGTGTTATTTAGTGGTATTTGTGGGTGGTCCCTGGAATATAGTCTGTCTCTTTTTCTCTTTAATCCTAGTCCCTATTTTAGACAGACGCCAGGTTGATTCCCCTACATATGTTTACATACTTCTTCAGTGAATTGGAGATGGTGCCCTCCACATGCTTTCTTTTTGTTTAACCCCTTCCCAACATGCGCCGTACAAGTACTGCTCTGTGGGAACTGAGTTCCCGCAAACCGCAGTACTAGTACGGCGGCACGATCGCGCGGCCTCACGCTGAGTGCCGCAGTGATCGCGTGCGGGTGTCAGCTGTATATGACAGCTGACACCCCGCAGCAATGCCCACGATCGGCGCTAGTGTCGATGGTGGGCATTTAACCTCTTTGATGCCGCTGTCCCTGCGCTCCCCCTCCGGAACAACGCGATGCGATCACGTTGTTCCAGTGTTCTGGAAGGAGTGCCCGGATCCAAGATGGCCGCGGAGCTCCTTCCGATTCCTGAAGTGAGGTGGGTAGCCGGTGCCTGATCAGAGCAGGCACCGGAAAGCCTCCTGCACTGTCTGTCAGATCGCTGGGATTATTTTTACTCTCTCTGGCAATGAGTCTCTCTGTCTCAATCTTTGCTGCCTTGATTTGCTTTTTACAGAATTTATGTAATTTTCTGTATTTATTTAATGCCTCATCACTACCTCCTTCCTTTAATTCTCTATATTCTTTCTTTTTGTCCCTTATTGCGCCCCTTACAGCTCTATTTAGCCATATTGGTTTCCTCCTATTTCTAGTATGTTTATTCCCATACGGTATATACTGTGCACAGGTCCTATCCAGGATGCTAATAAACGTCTCCCATTTTCTTTGTGTATTTTTATGTCTCAGGATATCGTCCCAGTTAATTGCACCAAGATCCTCTCTCATCCGTTGGAAATTTGCCCTCCTGAAGTTTAGTGTCCTTGTCACCCCTCTACTACACATCTTATTAAAGGATACACGAAAACTTATTATTTTGTGATCACTATTCCCCAAGTGACCTCCAACCCTTATATTTGATATGCGGTCTGGCCTGTTGGTTAATATTAGGTCTAGCAGTGCCCCCCTTCTTGTTGGGTCCTGAACCAGTTGTCAGAGGTAATTGTCTCTCATAGTTGTCAGACCACGATCACCTTTGCTGGAACTGCAGGTTTCTGTTCCCCAATCTTTTTCCGGGTAGTTGAAGTCCCCCATAATAATGACTTCTCCTTGAGTCGCAGCTTCATCTATTTGCTTTGTGAGGATATTCTCCGTTGCTTCCATTATTTTTGGAGACTTATAACAAACCCCTATCAGTAATGTATTATTTTTCCCCTCCCCTTATCTCCACCCACAGGGACTCTACATTTTCATTAGATTCACCTATATTATCACGCAGGATGGGTTTTAAGGAAGATTTTACATACAGACACACCCCTCCCCCTCGCTTATCCGTTCGGTCATTTCTGAACAGGCTATAGCCCTGTAAGTTAACAGCCCAGTCATGGCTCTCATCCAGCCACGTCTCAGATATCCCCACCATGTCATAATTATGCTCGAACAACATTAATTCTAATTCGTCCATTTTGTTGGCGAGGCTTCTGGCATTAGTATACATGCACTTGATGTATCTCTCTGCACCTCTATTCCTTCTTAAATTATTAATTGTTCTAACCCCACCCCCATGCCACCGCCACCCCCGACTTCCTTATTTGTACCTCCTATCCACGCGCTATCACAACTTTCCGAAACCTCTCTAACCTTATACCCATTCGCCCAGCCCCCGCTTCCCCAGTCTCACTAACAGGAGCTCTATGGAACGCTCGCTCTGTCTGCAACAAGCTTTCCTACATCCATGATCTTTTCATTACTCACAAACTTTCCTTCCACGCCATCACTAAAACATGGCTCACCCCTTCTGACACAGCCTCTCCTGCTGCACTTTTGTATGGTGGATTCCACCTTTCCCACACACCCCACCCAAGCAGCAAGAATAGTGGAGGAGATGGTTTTCTCCTGTCAGATGACTTCTCCTTCACCCCAATCCCACTGCCACCCTCTGTTACCCTCCCTTCCTTTGAGGTGCACTCTGTGCGCATCTACTCCCCCTCCAACCGGCTGTCATTTACCACCCCCCAGGGCCAGCCACCACCTTCTTTGACCACTTCACCACCTGGCTACTTTATTTCCTTTCTGCGGACATCCCCACTATCATCATGGGCGACTTCAACATCCCCATTGACACTTCCCTATCAGCTGCCACTAAACTTCTATCTCACTTCCCCCTTCAGCCTCGCTCAATGGTATTCTGCAGCCACTCACAAAGATGGTCACACACTGGACCTCATCTTCACCCACCTCTGCTCCCTATCTAACCTCTCTAACTCGCCTCTCCCTCTTTCGGACCACAATCTACTCACATTCTCTTCCCTCTCCACTCCTTGTCTACAATTCCCACCCCTCAAACTTGCACACCCTCGCAGAAATCTTAAACACCTTGATCTACACTCAGTCTCTGAATCCCTCCTCCCTCTCGAAGACATAAGTTCCCTACACAATGCGGATGATGCTGCCACTCTACATAACACCACAATAGCTGTAGCTTTGGAATCTGTTGCCCCTCTCACACATACCAAAGCTCGCAAAATCAACAGACAGCTCTGGCACACCAGCCTGACCAAAGAACTGAGGCGGGCTTCTAGGGCTGCTGAGCAGAGATGGAAAAGATCCCTGTTCAACTAGCACTTTATCACATTCAAACAGTCCCTCACTACTTTCAAGGCCACACTCACCACAGCTAAACAAAGCTACTTCTCATCTCTCATATCGTCCCTGTCTCATAACCCTAAACAGTTATTCAACACCTTCAATTCTCTCCTCCATCCCCCAGCACCTCCTCCCTCCTCACTTATCTCTGCTGAAGACTTTGCCTCATTCTTCAAGCAGAAGATTGATAACATCAGAGACAGTTTTGGTCAACAAGCCCCAGAGCCCTTCCTCCCAACTTCCCAGCCCTCCACCTCCAAAACCATCTTCTCCACCATTACAGAAGATCAATTTTCCACTCTACTCTCAAGATCGCATCTCACCACCTGTGCACTTGACCCGATCCCATCCCACTTCATCCCAAACCTCGCCACAGTCTTCATCCCAACCCTAACCCATCTCTTCAACCTATCACTAACAACTGGTGTTTTCCCCTCAAGCTTTAAACATGTCTCAATCACACCTATCCTCAAAAAGCCCTCTCTTGACCCATCCTCTGTATCTAGCTATCTCCCTATATCATTTCTCCCTTATGCCTCAAAACTACTGGAACAATATGTCCATCTTGAACTGTCCTCCCATCTATCTTCCTGCTCCCTCTTCGACCGCTTACAATCAGGCTTCCGGTCACACTACTCCACTGAAACTGCCCTAACTAAGGTCACCAAGGACCTATTAACCGCCAAGAGCAAGCGACACTACTCTGTCCTCCTCCTCCTGGATCTGTACTCTGCCTTTGACACAGTGGACCATTCCCTATTATTACAGACCCTCTCATCCCTTGGCATCACAGACTTGGCCCTATCCTGGATCTCGTCATACCTAACTGACCGGACATTCAGCATCTCCTACTCACACCACCTCCTCACCTCGACCCCTATCTGTCGGAGTCCCGCAAGGTTCAGTCCTAGGGCCCCTGCTCTTCTCCATTTACACCTTTGGCCTGGGACAGCTCATAGAATCTCACGGCTTTCAGTATCACCTCTATGCCGATGACACACAGATCTACATCTCTGGACCAGATATCGCCTCCCTACTAACCATAATCCCTCAATGTCTGTCCACTATTTCATCCTTCTTCTCCGCTAGATTTCTAAAACTTAACATGGACAAAACAGAATTCATCATCTTTCCCCCATCTCACGCCACCCCCCCAACAAACCTAACCATTACAGTAAATGGCTGCCCACTCTTCCCAGTCCCACAAGCTCGCTGCCTCGGGGTAATCCTTGACACTGATCTCTCCTTCAAACCGCATATCCAAGCCCTTTCCACTTCCTGCCGCCTTCAACTCAAAAATATTTCACGGATCCGTACATTCCTAAACCAAGAATCTGCAAAAACCCTAGTCCATGCCCTCATCATCTCCCGCCTCGACTACTGTAACCTCCTGCTCTGTGGCCTCCCCTCTAACACTCTCGCACTCCTCCAATCTATTCTAAACTCTGCTGCCCGACTAATCCACCTGTCCCCCCGCTATTCTCCGGCCTCTCCCCTCTGTCAATCCCTTCACTGGCTCCCCATTACCCAGAGACTCCAGTACAAAAGCCTAACCATGACGTACAAAGCCATCCACAACCTGTCTCCTCCTTACATCTGTGACCTCGTCTCCCGGTACTTTCCTGCACGCAACCTCCGATCCTCACAAGATCTCCTTCTCTACTCCCCTCTTATCTCCTCTTCCCACAGTCGTATACAAGATTTCTCTCGCGTATCACCCCTACTCTGGAACCTTCTACCACAACACATCAGACTCTCGCCTACCATCGAAACCTTCAAAAAGAACCTGAAGACCCACCTCTTCCGACAAGCCTACAACCTGCAGTAACCACCAATCAACCAACCGCTGCACGATCAGCTCTATCCTCACCTACTGTATTCTCACCCATCCCTTGTAGATTGTGAGCCCTCGTGGGCAGGGTCCTCTCTCCTCCTGTACCAGTTGTGACTTGTATTGTTCAAGATTATTGTACTTGTTTTTATTATGTATACCCCTCCTCACATGTAAAGCGCCATGGAATAAATAGCGCTATAACAATAAATAATAATAATATATTGCTCCATACAGCAGACAACAGACACTGCAGCTCCTGAGAACGACAAAAGGTGAGTATTTGAAGGGGGGACCAGTGTCAGGGCTGGTACCGGGCTCACCGACTGATGGGCGTGTACACTAACATGTATCCACCTGGGCCCCACTTGCCTGGGTGGTGATGCCGGCCCTGGTCATGGTGGCGGGTCAAGTCTGCCTCCTGCGCATTTAAGGCCAGTCGGACCCTAAACATACACTCTATGCTCTATACACACTCCGGACATCATACATTGGGTTTAAGGGGCTGAATATTATACATCGGGGCGGGGGACAGATGTTATGCGCTGAGGGCAACAGGGCCGGATGTCACACAACGCAGGTGATGAGGTCAGATGTTATACACAGAGGGGCAAGAAGACAGATTTTACACTGAAGGCCATACAGGAGAGGGCACCAGATATTATACACAGGGGCAACAGGATGGAATGTTGCTCATCTTGGAGCAATGGGGAAGGAAGATATACACCGGGGAAATGATACCATGTGCCAATGCATGGAAGGATTCTACTAAAAGTATTAGCTGCATTGCTCCCGCGAGCCACTAGGAGATGCTGGTGGACAAGAGTTGGACCCCACAGGGCGAGAAAAGAAGAGGTAAAACTGGTCTCTGAGAGCGCCATCTAGTGTCGGGAAAGAGCTGCACTGGGCAGTAGACACCAAACATGTGAAGCCCCCAGATCCTCAAATGTGACTGATCCCCAGAGGCTCTTTATGGATCCTTCAGCAGAAAGACAAGAGGAGTGGTACTGTGCAGTGTATATATATATACAGGAGGAGCGGTACTGTGCAGTGTATATATACAGGACAGGAGGAGTGGTACTGTGCAGTATATATGTATATACAGGAGGAGTGGTACTGTGCAGTGTATATATACAGGAGGAGTGGTACTGTGCAGTGTATATATATATACAGGAGGAGCGGTACTGTGCAGTGTATATATACAGGAGGAGTGGTACTGTGCAGTATATATGTATATACAGGAGGAGTGGTACTGTGCAGTGTATATATACAGGAGGAGTGGTACTGTGCAGTGTATATATATATACAGGAGGAGCGGTACTGTGCAGTGTATATATACAGGACAGGAGGAGTGGTACTGTGCAGTATATATGTATATACAGGAGGAGTGGTACTGTGCAGTGTATATATACAGGAGGAGTGGTACTGTGCAGTGTATATATACAGGAGGAGCGGTACTGTGCAGTGTATATATACAGGAGGAGTGGTACTGTGCACTGTATATATACAGGAGGAGCGGTACTGTGCAGTGTATATATACAGGAGGAGTGGTACTGTGCAGTGTATATATACAGGAGGAGTGGTACTGTGCAGTGTATATATACAGGAGGAGCGGTACTGTGCAGTGTATATATACAGGACAGGAGGAGTGGTACTGTGCAGTATATATGTATATACAGGAGGAGCGGTACTGTGCAGTGTATACACTCACCGGCCACTTTATTAGGTACACCATGCTAGTAACGGGTTGGACCCCCTTTTGCCTTCAGAACTGCCTCAATTCTTCGTGGCATAGATTCAACAAGGTGCTGGAAGCATTCCTCAGAGATTTTGGTCCATATTGACATGATGGCATCACACAGTTGCCGCAGATTTGTCGGCTGCACATCCCAAAGATGCTCCATACAAGGCAGGATGGATCCATGCTTTCATGTTGTTTACGCCAAATTCTGACCCTACCATCCGAATGTCGCAGCAGAAATCGAGACTCATCAGACCAAGCAACGTTTTTCCAATCTTCTACTGTCCAATTTCGATGAGCTTGTACAAATTGTAGCCTCAGTTTCCTGTTCTTAGCTGAAAGGAGTGGTACCCGGTGTGGTCTTCTGCTGCTGTAGCCCATCTGCCTCAAAGTTCGACGCACTGTGCGTTCAGAGATGCTCTTAGGCCTACCTTGGTTGTAACGGGTGGCGATTTGAGTCACTGTTGCCTTTCTATCAGCTCGAACCAGTCTGCCCATTCTCCTCTGACCTCTGGCATCAACAAGGCATTTCCGCCCACAGAACTGCCGCTCACTGGATTTTTTTTCTTTTTCGGACCATTCTCTGTAAACCCTAGAGATGGTTGTGCGTGAAAATCCCAGTAGATCAGCAGTTTCTGAAATACTCAGACCAGCCCTTCTGGCACCAACAACCATGCCACGTTCAAAGGCACTCAAATCACCTTTCTTCCCCATACTGATGCTCGGTTTGAACTGCAGGAGATTGTCTTGACCATGTCTACATGCCTAAATGCACTGAGTTGCCGCCATGTGATTGGCTGATTAGAAATTAAGTGTTAACAAGAAGTTGGACAGGTGTACCTAATAAAGTGGCCAGTGAGTGTATATATATATATATACAGGAGGAGCGGTACTGTGCAGTGTATATATACAGGACAGGAGGAGTGGTACCGTGCAGTATATATGTATATACAGGAGGAGTGGTACTGTGCAGTGTATATATACAGGAGGAGTGGTACTGTGCAGTGTATATATATATACAGGAGGAGCGGTACTGTGCAGTGTATATATACAGGAGGAGTGGTACTGTGCAGTGTATATATACAGGAGGAGTGGTACTGTGCAGTGTATATATACAGGAGGAGTGGTACTGTGCGGTATATATATACAGGAGGAGTGGTACTGTGCAGTATATATATATACAGGAGGAGTGGTACTGTGCAGTATATATATACAGGAGGAGTGGTACTGTGCAGTATATATATATATATATACAGGAGGAGTGGTACTGTGCAGTGTATATATACAGGAGGAGTGGTACTGTGCAGTATATATATACAGGAGGAGTGGTACTGTGCAGTGTATATATACAGGAGGAGTGGTACTTTGCAGTATATATATACAGGAGGAGTGGTACTGTGCAGTGTATATATACAGGAGGAGTGGTACTGTGCAGTATATATATATACAGGAGGAGTGGTACTGTGCAGTGTATATATACAGGAGGAGCGGTACTGCGCAGTGTATATATACAGGACAGGAGGAGTGGCACTGTGCAGTGTATATATACAGGAGGAGTGGTACTGTGCGGTGTATATATACAGGAGGAGTGGTACTGTGCAGTGTGTATATACAGGAGGAGTGGTACTGTGCAGTGTATATATACAGGACAGGAGGAGTGGTACTGTGCAGTGTATATATACAGGAGGAGTGGTACCGTGCAGTGTGTATATACAAGAGGAGTGGTACTGTGCAGTGTATATATACAGGACAGGAGGAGTGGTACTGTGCAGTGTATATATACAGGAGGAGTGGTACTGTGCAGTGTGTATATACAGGAGGAGTGGTACTGTGCAGTATATATATATATATATATATATATATATATATATATATATATATATATACAGGAGGAGCGGTACTGTGCAGTGTATATATACAGGACAGGAGGAGTGGTACTGTGCAGTGTATATATACAGGAGGAGTGGTACTGTACTGTGCAGTGTATATATACAGGAGGAGTGGTACTGTGCAGTGTATATATACAGGACAGGAGGAGTGGTACTGTGCAAAGTATATACAGGAGGAGTGGTACTGTGCAGTGTATATATACAGGAGGAGTGGTACCGTGCAGTGTGTATATACAGGAGGAGTGGTACTGTGCAGTGTATATATACAGGACAGGAGGAGTGGTACTGTGCAGTGTATATATACAGGAGGAGTGGTACTGTGCAGTGTATATATACAGGACAGGAGGAGTGGTACTGTGCAGTGAATATATACAGGACAGGAGGAGTGGTACTGTGCAGTGTATATATACAGGACAGGAGGAGTGGTACTGTGCAGTGTATATATACAGGACAGGAGGAGTGGTACTGTGCAGTGTATATATACAGGAGGAGTGGTGCTGTGCAGTGTATATATACAGGAGGAGTGGTACTGTGCAGTGTATATATACAAGAGGAGTGGTACTGTGCAGTGTATATACAGGAGGAGTGGTACTGTGCAGTATATATATATATACAGGAGGAGCGGTACTGTGCAGTGTATATATACAGAAGGAGTAGTACTGTGCAGTGTATATATACAGGACAGGAGGAGCGGTACTGTGCAGTGTGTATATACAGGAGGAGTGGTACTGTGCAGTGTATATATACAGGACAGGAGGATTGGTACTGTGCAGTGTATATATACAGGAGGAGTGGTACTGTGCAGTGTATATATACAGGAGGAGTGGTACTGTGCAGTGTATATATAAAGGACAGGAGGAGTGGTACTGTGCAGTGTATATATACAAGAGGAGTGGTACTGTGCAGTGTATATATACAGGACAGGAGGAGTGGTACTGTGCAGTGTATATATACAGGAGGAGTGGTACTGTGCAGTATATATATATATATATATATATATATATATATATATATACAGGAGGAGCGGTACTGTGCAGTGTATATATACAGGACAGGAGGAGTGGTACTGTGCAGTGTATATATACAGGAGGAGTGGTACTGTGCAGTGTATATATACAGGAGGAGTGGTACTGTGCAGTGTATATATACAGGAGGAGTGGTACTGTGCAGTATATATATATATATACAGGAGGAGCGGTACTGTGCAGTGTATATATACAGGACAGGAGGAGTGGTACTGTGCAGTGTATATATACAGGAGGAGTGGTACTGCGCAGTGTATATATACAGGACAGGAGGAGTGGTACTGTGCAGTGTATATATACAGGAGGAGTGGTACTGTGCAGTGTATATACAGGAGGAGTGATACTGTGCAGTGTATATATACAGGAGGAGTGGTACTGTGCAGTGTATATATACAGGAGGAGTGGTACTGTGCAGTGTGTATATACAGGAGGAGTGGTACTGTGCAGTGTATATATACAGGACAGGAGGAGTGGTACTGTGCAGTGTATATATACAAGAGGAGTGGTACTGTGCAGTGTATATATACAGGGCAGGAGGAGTGGTACTGTGCGGTGTATATATACAGGGGAGAGGTACTGTGCAGTGTATATATACAGGAGGAGTGGTACTGTGCAGTGTATATATACAGGAGGAGTGGTACTGTGCAGTGTATATATACAGGACAGGAGGAGTGGTACTGTGCAGTGTATATATACAGGAGGAGTGGTACTGTGCAGTGTATATACAGGAGGAGTGGTACTGTGCAGTGTATATATACAGGAGAAGTGGTACTGTGCAGTGTATATATACAGGAGGAGTGGTACTGTGCAGTGTATATATACAGGACAGGAGGAGTGGTACTGTGCAGTGTATATATACAAGAGGAGTGGTACTGTGCAGTTTATATATACAGGACAGGAGGAGTGGTACTGTGCAGTGTATATACAAGAGGAGTGGTACTGTGCAGTGTATATATACAGGACAGGAGGAGTGGTACTGTGCAGTGTATATATACAGGAGGAGTGGTACTGTGCAGTGTATATATACAGGACAGGAGGAGTGGTACTGTGCAGTGTATATATACAGGACAGGAGGAGTGGTACTGTGCAGTGTATATATACAGGAGGAGTGGTACTGTGCAGTGTATATATACAGGAGGAGTGGTACTGTGCAGTGTATATATACAGGAGGAGTGGTACTGTGCAGTATATATATACAGGACAGGAGGAGGTGGTACTGTGCAGTGTATATATACAGGAGGAGTGGTACTGTGCAGTGTATATATACAGGACAGGAGGAGTGGTACTGTGCACTGTATATATTCAGGAGGAGTGGTACTGTGCAGTGTATATTTACAGGAGGAGTGGTACTGTGCAGTGTATATATACAGGACAGGAGGAGTGGTACTGTGCAGTGTATATTTACAGGAGGAGTGGTACTGTGCAGTGTATATATACAGGAGGAGTGGTACTGTGCAGTGTATATTTACAGGAGGAGTGGTACTGTGCAGTGTATATATACAGGAGGAGTGGTACTGTGCAGTGTATATATACAGGACAGGAGGAGTGGTACTGTGCAGTGTACATATACATGAGGAGTGGTACTGTGCAGTGTATATATATATATATATATATATATACGCGAGGAGTGGTACTGTGCCGTGTATATATACAGGAGGAGCGGTACTGTGCAGTGTATATATACAGGAGGAGAGGTACTGTGCAGTGTATATATATATATATATATATATATATATATATATATATGTACAGGAGGAGTGGTACTGTGCAGTGTATATATACAGGAGGAGTGGTACTGTGCAGTGTGTATATATATATATATATATATATATATATATACAGGAGGAGAGGTGTTATGACCCCAATGGCGAGGGTCTCAGAGGAACGTGGAAGTCTGCAGAATACAAAAATCCAGCTCATAGGGCAGTGGTAACTGGGTTGACCATATATCTACTCCTAACGCCAACACTAGAAGTAGCCGGGGATCATTCCTACGTTGATTCTAGATGACACGCGCCAGCCGGAGAATCTAGCTACCCCTAGTAGAGGAAAACAAAGACCTTTCTTGCCTCCAGAGAAGGGGACCCCAAAGCTGGATAGAAGCCCCCCACAAATAATGACGGTGAGGTAAGAGGAAATGACAAACACAGAAATGAACCAGGTTTAGCACAGAGAGGCCCGCTTACTGATAGCAGAATAAAGAAAGGTAACTTATATGGTCAACAAAAACCCTATCAAAATCCACACTGGAAATTCAAGAACCCCCGAACCGTCTAACGGTCCGGGGGGAGAACACCAGCCCCCTAGAGCTTCCAGCAAAGGTCAGGATATAGATTTGGAACAAGCTTGACAAAAATACAAAACCAAAACAAATAGCAAAAAGGCAGACTTAGCTGAAATAACTGGAACCAGGATAAGTAGACAAGAGCACAGCAGACTAGCTCTGATAACTACGTTGCCAGGCATAGAACTGAAGGTCCAGGGAGCTTATATAGCGACACCCCTAACTAACGACCCAGGTGCGGATAAAAGGAATGACAGAAAAACCAGAGTCAAAAAACTAGTAACCACTAGAGGGAGCAAAAAGCAAATTCACAACAGTACCCCCCCCTTAGTGAGGGGTCACCGAACCCTCACTACGACCACCAGGGCGATCAGGATGAGCGGCATGAAAGGCACGAACTAAATCGGCCGCATGAACATCAGAGGCGACCACCCAGGAATTATCCTCCTGACCATAGCCCTTCCACTTGACCAGGTACTGAAGCCTCCGCCTGGAGAGGCGAGAATCCAAGATCTTCTCCACCACGTACTCCAACTCGCCCTCAACCAACACCGGAGCAGGAGGCTCAGCAGAAGGAACTACAGGCACAATGTACCGCCGCAACAAGGACCTATGAAATACATTGTGAATAGCAAACGACACAGGAAGATCCAGACGAAAAGATACAGGATTAAGGATTTCCAATATCTTGTAAGGCCCAATAAAACGAGGTTTAAATTTGGGAGAGGAGACCTTCATAGGAACAAAGCGGGAAGAAAGCCATACCAAATCCCCAACGCGTAGTCGGGGACCCACACCGCGGCGGCGGTTGGCAAAGCGCTGAGCCTTCTCCTGTGACAACTTCAAGTTGTCCACCACATGATTCCAGATCTGCTGCAACCTATCCACCTCAGAATCCACCCCAGGACAGTCAGAAGGCTCCACATGACCCGAAGAAAAGCGAGGATGGAAACCAGAGTTGCAGAAAAAAGGCGAAACCAAGGTGGCGGAACTAGCCCGATTATTAAGGGCAAACTCAGCCAACGGCAAGAATGTCACCCAATCGTCCTGATCAGCAGAGACAAAACACCTCAAATAAGCCTCCAAAGTCTGATTGGTTCGCTCCGTCTGTCCATTAGTCTGAGGATGGAAAGCAGACGAAAACGACAAATCAATGCCCATCCTACTACAAAAGGATCGCCAGAACCTGGAAACGAACTGGGATCCTCTGTCTGACACAATATTCTCAGGGATGCCGTGCAAACGAACCACGTTCTGGAAAAACACAGGAACCAGATCGGAAGAGGAAGGCAGCTTAGGCAAAGGAACCAAATGGACCATCTTGGAGAAGCGATCACATATCACCCAGATAACGGACATGCCCTGAGATAGCGGAAGATCAGAAATGAAATCCATGGAGATATGTGTCCAAGGTCTCTTCGGGACAGGCAAGGGCAAGAGCAAACCGCTGGCACGAGAACAGCAAGGCTTAGCTCGAGCACAAGTCCCACAGGACTGCACAAATGACCGCACATCCCTTGACAAGGAAGGCCACCAAAAGGACCTGGCCACCAGATCTCTGGTGCCAAAAATTCCCGGGTGACCTGCCAACACCGAGGAATGAACCTCGGAAATGACTCTGCTGGTCCACTTATCCGGGACAAACAGTCTGTCAGGTGGACAAGACTCAGGCCTATCAGCCTGAAATCTCTGCAACACACGTCGCAGATCCGGAGAAATAGCTGACAAGATAACTCCATCTTTAAGAATACCAACAGGATCAGCGACTCCAGGAGCATCAGGCACAAAGCTCCTAGAAAGAGCATCGGCCTTCACATTCTTTGAGCCTGGTAAATACGAGACAACAAAATCAAAGCGGGAGAAAAACAATGACCAGCGGGCCTGTCTCGGATTAAGGCGTTTAGCAGACTCGAGATACATCAGATTTTTGTGATCAGTCAAGACCACCACACGATGCTTAGCACCCTCGAGCCAATGACGCCACTCCTCAAATGCCCATTTCATGGCCAACAACTCCCGATTGCCCACATCATAATTTCGCTCGGCAGGCGAAAACTTCCTAGAGAAAAAGGCACAAGGTTTCATAACAGAGCAACCAGGGCCTCTCTGCGACAAAACGGCCCCTGCCCCAATCTCTGAAGCATCCACCTCAACCTGAAAGGGAAGTGAGACGTCAGGCTGGCACAAAACAGGCGCCGAAGTAAACCGGCGTTTCAACTCCTGGAAAGCCTCCACGGCAGCAGGAGCCCAGTTAGCTACATCGGAGCCCTTCTTGGTCATATCCGTCAAAGGTTTCACAATGCTAGAAAAATTAGCGATAAAACGACGGTAGAAGTTAGCGAAGCCCAAGAACTTCTGAAGACTCTTAACTGACGAGGGCTGAGTCCAATCAAGAATAGCTCGGACCTTGACTGGGTCCATCTCCACAGCAGAAGGGGAAAAAATGAACCCCAAAAAGGGAACCTTCTGTACACCAAAGAGACACTTTGAGCCCTTGACAAACAAAGAATTTTCACGCAAAATTTTAAAGACCAACCTGACCTGCTCCACATGCGAATCCCAATTATCAGAAAAAACCAAAATATCATCCAGATAAACAATCAAAAATTTATCCAGATACTTCCGGAAAATGTCATGCATAAAGGACTGAAAAACTGAAGGCGCATTGGAGAGCCCAAAAGGCATCACCAAGTACTCAAAATGACCTTCGGGCGTATTGAATGCGGTTTTCCATTCATCACCTTGCTTAATGCGCACAAGGTTGTACGCACCACGAAGGTCTATCTTGGTGAACCACTTGGCACCCTTAATCCGGGCAAACAAGTCAGACAACAGCGGTAAAGGATACTGAAATTTGACAGTGATCTTATTTAAAAGCCGATAATCAATACAAGGTCTCAAAGATCCGTCCTTTTTTGCCACAAAAAAGAATCCCGCACCAAGAGGGGAAGAAGACGGACGAATATGTCCTTTCTCCAGAGACTCCTTGATATATGAACGCATAGCGGTATGTTCAGGTACCCACAGATTAAACAGTCTTCCCTTAGGAAATTTACTGCCTTTGATCAAATCTATAGCACAGTCACAGTCCCTATGAGGAGGCAGTGCACTGGACTCAGACTCACTGAAGACATCCTGATAATCAGACAAATACTCCGGAACTTCCGAAGGCGTAGAAGAAGCAATAGACACAGGCAGGGAATCCCCATGAATACCACGACAGCCCCAACTTGAGACTGACATAGCCTTCCAGTCCAGGACTGGATTATGGGTCTGTAACCATGGCAGCCCTAAAACAACCAAATCATGCATTTTATGTAAAACCAGGAAACGTATCACGTCGCGGTGTTCAGGAGTCATGCACATGGTAACCTGAGTCCAATACTGCGGTTTATTTGCTGCCAATGGCGTAGCATCAATACCCCTAAGAGGAATAGGATTTTCTAATGGTTCAAGAGTAAAACCACAGCGCTTAGCAAATGAGAGATCCATGAGACTCAGGGCAGCACCTGAATCTACAAACGCCATGACAGGATAAGATGACAGTGAGCAAATCAAAGTTACAGACAGAATAAATTTAGGTTGCAAATTACCAACGGTGACAGGACTAACAACCTTAGCTATACGTTTAGAGCATGCTGAGATAACATGTGTAGAATCACCACAGTAGTAGCACAAGCCATTCCGGCGTCTATGAATTTTCCGCTCATTTCTAGTCAGGATTCTATCACATTGCATTAAATCAGGTGTCTGTTCAGACAACACCATGAGGGAATTTGCGGTTTTTCTATCACATTGCACCGAATTAGGTGTCTGTTCAGACAACACCATGAGGGAATTTGCGGTTTTGCGCTCCCGCAACCGCCGGTCAATTTGAATAGCCAGTGCCATAGTATCATTCAGACCTGTGGGAATGGGAAAACCCACCATAACATTCTTAATGGCTTCAGAAAGGCCATTTCTAAAATTAGCGGCCAGTGCACACTCGTTCCAATGTGTCAGCACGGACCATTTCCGAAATTTTTGGCAATACACTTCAGCCTCGTCCTGCCCCTGAGACATAGACAGCAAGGCCTTTTCTGCCTGAATCTCAAGATTGGGTTCCTCATAAAGTAAACCGAGCGCCAGAAAAAACGCATCAAGATCAGCCAATGCCGGATCTCCTGGCGCCAGCGAAAAAGCCCAATCCTGAGGGTCGCCCCGTAAGAACGAAATAACAATTTTTACTTGCTGAGCAGAATCTCCTGATGAACAGGGTCTCAGGGACAAAAACAATTTACAATTATTCACGAAATTCCTAAACTTAAACCTGTCTCCGGAAAACAGTTCAGGAATCGGTATTTCAGGTTCTGACCTAGGATTTCTGATAACATAGTCTTGTATGCCCTGCACACGAGTAGCCAGCTGGTCCACACTTGTAATCAAGGTCTGGACATTCATGTCTGCAGCAAGCATAGCCACTCTGAGGTAAAGGGGAAGAAGAAAAAAAAAAACTCAGAATCTTCTTTCTTATAATCCCTCTTCTGCAATGCATTAAACATTTAATATGGGCCTGGCAAACTGTTATGACCCCAATGGCGAGGGTCTCAGAGGAACGTGGAAGTCTGCAGAATACAAAAATCCAGCTCGTAGGGCAGTGGTAACTGGGTTGACCATATATCTACTCCTAACGCCAACACTAGAAGTAGCCGGGGATCATTCCTACGTTGATTCTAGATGACACGCGCCAGCCGGAGAATCTAGCTACCCTTAGTAGAGGAAAACAAAGACCTTTCTTGCCTCCAGAGAAGGGGACCCCAAAGCTGGATAGAAGCCCCCCACAAATAATGACGGTGAGGTAAGAGGAAATGACAAACACAGAAATGAACCAGGTTTAGCACAGAGAGGCCCGCTTACTGATAGCAGAATAAAGAAAGGTAACTTATATGGTCAACAAAAACCCTATCAAAATCCACACTGGAAATTCAAGAACCCCCGAACCGTCTAACGGTCCGGGGGGAGAACACCAGTCCCCTAGAGCTTCCAGCAAAGGTCAGGATATAGATTAGGAACAAGCTTGACAAAAATACAAAACCAAAACAAATAGCAAAAAGGCAGACTTAGCTGAAATAACTGGAACCAGGATAAGTAGACAAGAGCACAGCAGACTAGCTCTGATAACTACGTTGCCAGGCATTGAACTGAAGGTCCAGGGAGCTTATATAGCAACACCCCTAACTAACGACCCAGGTGCGGATAAAAGGAATGACAGAAAAACCAGAGTCAAAAAACTAGTAACCACTAGAGGGAGCAAAAAGCAAATTCACAACAGAGAGGTACTGTGCAGTGTATATATACAGGAGTAGTACTGTGCAGTGTATATATACAGGACAGGAGGAGTGGTACTGTGCAGTGTATATATACAGCAGCAGTGGTACTGTGCAGTGGGTATATACAGGAGGAGTGGTACTGTGCAGTGTATATATATACAGGTGGAGTGGTACTGTGCAGTGTATATATACAGGAGGAGCGGTACTGTGCAGTGTATATATACAGGACAGGAGGAGTGGTACTGTGCAGTGTATATATACAGCAGGAGTGGTACTGTGCAGTGTATATATACAGGAGGAGTGGTACTGTGCAGTGTATATATACAGGACAGGAGGAGTGGTACTGTGCAGTGTATATATACAGGAGGAGTGGTACTGTGCAGTGTATATATACAGGACAGGAGGAGTGGTACTGTGCAGTGTATATATACAGGACAGGAGGAGCGGTACTGTGTAGTGTATATATACAGGACAGGAGGAGTGGTACTGTGCAGTGTATATATACAGGACATGAGGAGTGGTACTGTGCAGTGTATATATACAGGGGAGAAGTACTGTGCAGTGTATATATACAGGAGGAGTGGTACTGTGCAGTGTATATATACAGGAGGAGTGGTACTGTGCAGTGTATATATACAGGAGGAGTGGTATTGTGCAGTGTATATATACAGGAGGAGTGGTACTGCGCAGTGTATATATACAGAAGGAGTGGTACTGTGCAGTGTAAATATACAGGACAGGAGGGGTGGTACTCTGCAGTGTATATATACAGGACAGGAGGAGAGGTACTGTGCAGTGTATATATACAGGAGGAGTGGTACTGCGCAGTGTATATATACATGAGGAGTGGTACTGCGCAGCGTATATATACAGGAGGAGTGGTACTGTGCAGTGTATATATACAGGAGGAGTAGTACTGTACTGTGCAGTGTATATATACAGGAGGAGTGGTACTGTGCAGTGTATATATACAGGACAGGAGGAGTGGTACTGTGCAAAGTATATACAGGAGGAGTGGTACTGTGCAGTGTATATATACAGGAGGAGTGGTACCGTGCAGTGTGTATATACAGGAGGAGTGGTACTGTGCAGTGTATATATACAGGACAGGAGGAGTGGTACTGTGCAGTGTATATATACAGGAGGAGTGGTACTGTGCAGTGTATATATACAGGACAGGAGGAGTGGTACTGTGCAGTGAATATATACAGGACAGGAGGAGTGGTACTGTGCAGTGTATATATACAGGACAGGAGGAGTGGTACTGTGCAGTGTATATATACAGGACAGGAGGAGTGGTACTGTGCAGTGTATATATACAGGAGGAGTGGTGCTGTGCAGTGTATATATACAGGAGGAGTGGTACTGTGCAGTGTATATATACAAGAGGAGTGGTACTGTGCAGTGTATATACAGGAGGAGTGGTACTGTGCAGTATATATATATATACAGGAGGAGCGGTACTGTGCAGTGTATATATACAGAAGGAGTAGTACTGTGCAGTGTATATATACAGGACAGGAGGAGCGGTACTGTGCAGTGTGTATATACAGGAGGAGTGGTACTGTGCAGTGTATATATACAGGACAGGAGGATTGGTACTGTGCAGTGTATATATACAGGAGGAGTGGTACTGTGCAGTGTATATATACAGGAGGAGTGGTACTGTGCAGTGTATATATAAAGGACAGGAGGAGTGGTACTGTGCAGTGTATATATACAAGAGGAGTGGTACTGTGCAGTGTATATATACAGGACAGGAGGAGTGGTACTGTGCAGTGTATATATACAGGAGGAGTGGTACTGTGCAGTATATATATATATATATATATATATATATATATATATATATATATATATATATACAGGAGGAGCGGTACTGTGCAGTGTATATATACAGGACAGGAGGAGTGGTACTGTGCAGTGTATATATACAGGAGGAGTGGTACTGTGCAGTGTATATATACAGGAGGAGTGGTACTGTGCAGTGTATATATACAGGAGGAGTGGTACTGTGCAGTATATATATATATATACAGGAGGAGCGGTACTGTGCAGTGTATATATACAGGACAGGAGGAGTGGTACTGTGCAGTGTATATATACAGGAGGAGTGGTACTGCGCAGTGTATATATACAGGACAGGAGGAGTGGTACTGTGCAGTGTATATATACAGGAGGAGTGGTACTGTGCAGTGTATATACAGGAGGAGTGATACTGTGCAGTGTATATATACAGGAGGAGTGGTACTGTGCAGTGTATATATACAGGAGGAGTGGTACTGTGCAGTGTGTATATACAGGAGGAGTGGTACTGTGCAGTGTATATATACAGGACAGGAGGAGTGGTACTGTGCAGTGTATATATACAAGAGGAGTGGTACTGTGCAGTGTATATATACAGGGCAGGAGGAGTGGTACTGTGCGGTGTATATATACAGGGGAGAGGTACTGTGCAGTGTATATATACAGGAGGAGTGGTACTGTGCAGTGTATATATACAGGAGGAGTGGTACTGTGCAGTGTATATATACAGGACAGGAGGAGTGGTACTGTGCAGTGTATATATACAGGAGGAGTGGTACTGTGCAGTGTATATACAGGAGGAGTGGTACTGTGCAGTGTATATATACAGGAGAAGTGGTACTGTGCAGTGTATATATACAGGAGGAGTGGTACTGTGCAGTGTATATATACAGGACAGGAGGAGTGGTACTGTGCAGTGTATATATACAAGAGGAGTGGTACTGTGCAGTTTATATATACAGGACAGGAGGAGTGGTACTGTGCAGTGTATATACAAGAGGAGTGGTACTGTGCAGTGTATATATACAGGACAGGAGGAGTGGTACTGTGCAGTGTATATATACAGGAGGAGTGGTACTGTGCAGTGTATATATACAGGACAGGAGGAGTGGTACTGTGCAGTGTATATATACAGGACAGGAGGAGTGGTACTGTGCAGTGTATATATACAGGAGGAGTGGTACTGTGCAGTGTATATATACAGGAGGAGTGGTACTGTGCAGTGTATATATACAGGAGGAGTGGTACTGTGCAGTATATATATACAGGACAGGAGGAGGTGGTACTGTGCAGTGTATATATACAGGAGGAGTGGTACTGTGCAGTGTATATATACAGGACAGGAGGAGTGGTACTGTGCACTGTATATATTCAGGAGGAGTGGTACTGTGCAGTGTATATTTACAGGAGGAGTGGTACTGTGCAGTGTATATATACAGGACAGGAGGAGTGGTACTGTGCAGTGTATATTTACAGGAGGAGTGGTACTGTGCAGTGTATATATACAGGAGGAGTGGTACTGTGCAGTGTATATTTACAGGAGGAGTGGTACTGTGCAGTGTATATATACAGGAGGAGTGGTACTGTGCAGTGTATATATACAGGACAGGAGGAGTGGTACTGTGCAGTGTACATATACATGAGGAGTGGTACTGTGCAGTGTATATATATATATATATATATATACGCGAGGAGTGGTACTGTGCCGTGTATATATACAGGAGGAGCGGTACTGTGCAGTGTATATATACAGGAGGAGAGGTACTGTGCAGTGTATATATATATATATATATATATATATATATATATATATATGTACAGGAGGAGTGGTACTGTGCAGTGTATATATACAGGAGGAGTGGTACTGTGCAGTGTGTATATATATATATATATATATATATATATATACAGGAGGAGAGGTGTTATGACCCCAATGGCGAGGGTCTCAGAGGAACGTGGAAGTCTGCAGAATACAAAAATCCAGCTCATAGGGCAGTGGTAACTGGGTTGACCATATATCTACTCCTAACGCCAACACTAGAAGTAGCCGGGGATCATTCCTACGTTGATTCTAGATGACACGCGCCAGCCGGAGAATCTAGCTACCCCTAGTAGAGGAAAACAAAGACCTTTCTTGCCTCCAGAGAAGGGGACCCCAAAGCTGGATAGAAGCCCCCCACAAATAATGACGGTGAGGTAAGAGGAAATGACAAACACAGAAATGAACCAGGTTTAGCACAGAGAGGCCCGCTTACTGATAGCAGAATAAAGAAAGGTAACTTATATGGTCAACAAAAACCCTATCAAAATCCACACTGGAAATTCAAGAACCCCCGAACCGTCTAACGGTCCGGGGGGAGAACACCAGCCCCCTAGAGCTTCCAGCAAAGGTCAGGATATAGATTTGGAACAAGCTTGACAAAAATACAAAACCAAAACAAATAGCAAAAAGGCAGACTTAGCTGAAATAACTGGAACCAGGATAAGTAGACAAGAGCACAGCAGACTAGCTCTGATAACTACGTTGCCAGGCATAGAACTGAAGGTCCAGGGAGCTTATATAGCGACACCCCTAACTAACGACCCAGGTGCGGATAAAAGGAATGACAGAAAAACCAGAGTCAAAAAACTAGTAACCACTAGAGGGAGCAAAAAGCAAATTCACAACAGTACCCCCCCCTTAGTGAGGGGTCACCGAACCCTCACTACGACCACCAGGGCGATCAGGATGAGCGGCATGAAAGGCACGAACTAAATCGGCCGCATGAACATCAGAGGCGACCACCCAGGAATTATCCTCCTGACCATAGCCCTTCCACTTGACCAGGTACTGAAGCCTCCGCCTGGAGAGGCGAGAATCCAAGATCTTCTCCACCACGTACTCCAACTCGCCCTCAACCAACACCGGAGCAGGAGGCTCAGCAGAAGGAACTACAGGCACAATGTACCGCCGCAACAAGGACCTATGAAATACATTGTGAATAGCAAACGACACAGGAAGATCCAGACGAAAAGATACAGGATTAAGGATTTCCAATATCTTGTAAGGCCCAATAAAACGAGGTTTAAATTTGGGAGAGGAGACCTTCATAGGAACAAAGCGGGAAGAAAGCCATACCAAATCCCCAACGCGTAGTCGGGGACCCACACCGCGGCGGCGGTTGGCAAAGCGCTGAGCCTTCTCCTGTGACAACTTCAAGTTGTCCACCACATGATTCCAGATCTGCTGCAACCTATCCACCTCAGAATCCACCCCAGGACAGTCAGAAGGCTCCACATGACCCGAAGAAAAGCGAGGATGGAAACCAGAGTTGCAGAAAAAAGGCGAAACCAAGGTGGCGGAACTAGCCCGATTATTAAGGGCAAACTCAGCCAACGGCAAGAATGTCACCCAATCGTCCTGATCAGCAGAGACAAAACACCTCAAATAAGCCTCCAAAGTCTGATTGGTTCGCTCCGTCTGTCCATTAGTCTGAGGATGGAAAGCAGACGAAAACGACAAATCAATGCCCATCCTACTACAAAAGGATCGCCAGAACCTGGAAACGAACTGGGATCCTCTGTCTGACACAATATTCTCAGGGATGCCGTGCAAACGAACCACGTTCTGGAAAAACACAGGAACCAGATCGGAAGAGGAAGGCAGCTTAGGCAAAGGAACCAAATGGACCATCTTGGAGAAGCGATCACATATCACCCAGATAACGGACATGCCCTGAGATAGCGGAAGATCAGAAATGAAATCCATGTAGATATGTGTCCAAGGTCTCTTCGGGACAGGCAAGGGCAAGAGCAAACCGCTGGCACGAGAACAGCAAGGCTTAGCTCGAGCACAAGTCCCACAGGACTGCACAAATGACCGCACATCCCTTGACAAGGAAGGCCACCAAAAGGACCTGGCCACCAGATCTCTGGTGCCAAAAATTCCCGGGTGACCTGCCAACACCGAGGAATGAACCTCGGAAATGACTCTGCTGGTCCACTTATCCGGGACAAACAGTCTGTCAGGTGGACAAGACTCAGGCCTATCAGCCTGAAATCTCTGCAACACACGTCGCAGATCCGGAGAAATAGCTGACAAGATAACTCCATCTTTAAGAATACCAACAGGATCAGCGACTCCAGGAGCATCAGGCACAAAGCTCCTAGAAAGAGCATCGGCCTTCACATTCTTTGAGCCTGGTAAATACGAGACAACAAAATCAAAGCGGGAGAAAAACAATGACCAGCGGGCCTGTCTCGGATTAAGGCGTTTAGCAGACTCGAGATACATCAGATTTTTGTGATCAGTCAAGACCACCACACGATGCTTAGCACCCTCGAGCCAATGACGCCACTCCTCAAATGCCCATTTCATGGCCAACAACTCCCGATTGCCCACATCATAATTTCGCTCGGCAGGCGAAAACTTCCTAGAGAAAAAGGCACAAGGTTTCATAACAGAGCAACCAGGGCCTCTCTGCGACAAAACGGCCCCTGCCCCAATCTCCGAAGCATCCACCTCAACCTGAAAGGGAAGTGAGACGTCAGGCTGGCACAAAACAGGCGCCGAAGTAAACCGGCGTTTCAACTCCTGGAAAGCCTCCACGGCAGCAGGAGCCCAGTTAGCTACATCGGAGCCCTTCTTGGTCATATCCGTCAAAGGTTTCACAATGCTAGAAAAATTAGCGATAAAACGACGGTAGAAGTTAGCGAAGCCCAAGAACTTCTGAAGACTCTTAACTGACGAGGGCTGAGTCCAATCAAGAATAGCTCGGACCTTGACTGGGTCCATCTCCACAGCAGAAGGGGAAAAAATGAACCCCAAAAAGGGAACCTTCTGTACACCAAAGAGACACTTTGAGCCCTTGACAAACAAAGAATTTTCACGCAAAATTTTAAAGACCAACCTGACCTGCTCCACATGCGAATCCCAATTATCAGAAAAAACCAAAATATCATCCAGATAAACAATCAAAAATTTATCCAGATACTTCCGGAAAATGTCATGCATAAAGGACTGAAAAACTGAAGGCGCATTGGAGAGCCCAAAAGGCATCACCAAGTACTCAAAATGACCTTCGGGCGTATTGAATGCGGTTTTCCATTCATCACCTTGCTTAATGCGCACAAGGTTGTACGCACCACGAAGGTCTATCTTGGTGAACCACTTGGCACCCTTAATCCGGGCAAACAAGTCAGACAACAGCGGTAAAGGATACTGAAATTTGACAGTGATCTTATTTAAAAGCCGATAATCAATACAAGGTCTCAAAGATCCGTCCTTTTTTGCCACAAAAAAGAATCCCGCACCAAGAGGGGAAGAAGACGGACGAATATGTCCTTTCTCCAGAGACTCCTTGATATATGAACGCATAGCGGTATGTTCAGGTACCCACAGATTAAACAGTCTTCCCTTAGGAAATTTACTGCCTTTGATCAAATCTATAGCACAGTCACAGTCCCTATGAGGAGGCAGTGCACTGGACTCAGACTCACTGAAGACATCCTGATAATCAGACAAATACTCCGGAACTTCCGAAGGCGTAGAAGAAGCAATAGACACAGGCAGGGAATCCCCATGAATACCACGACAGCCCCAACTTGAGACTGACATAGCCTTCCAGTCCAGGACTGGATTATGGGTCTGTAACCATGGCAGCCCTAAAACAACCAAATCATGCATTTTATGTAAAACCAGGAAACGTATCACGTCGCGGTGTTCAGGAGTCATGCACATGGTAACCTGAGTCCAATACTGCGGTTTATTTGCTGCCAATGGCGTAGCATCAATACCCCTAAGAGGAATAGGATTTTCTAATGGTTCAAGAGTAAAACCACAGCGCTTAGCAAATGAGAGATCCATGAGACTCAGGGCAGCACCTGAATCTACAAACGCCATGACAGGATAAGATGACAGTGAGCAAATCAAAGTTACAGACAGAATAAATTTAGGTTGCAAATTACCAACGGTGACAGGACTAACAACCTTAGCTATACGTTTAGAGCATGCTGAGATAACATGTGTAGAATCACCACAGTAGTAGCACAAGCCATTCCGGCGTCTATGAATTTTCCGCTCATTTCTAGTCAGGATTCTATCACATTGCATTAAATCAGGTGTCTGTTCAGACAACACCATGAGGGAATTTGCGGTTTTTCTATCACATTGCACCGAATTAGGTGTCTGTTCAGACAACACCATGAGGGAATTTGCGGTTTTGCGCTCCCGCAACCGCCGGTCAATTTGAATAGCCAGTGCCATAGTATCATTCAGACCTGTGGGAATGGGAAAACCCACCATAACATTCTTAATGGCTTCAGAAAGGCCATTTCTAAAATTAGCGGCCAGTGCACACTCGTTCCAATGTGTCAGCACGGACCATTTCCGAAATTTTTGGCAATACACTTCAGCCTCGTCCTGCCCCTGAGACATAGCCAGCAAGGCCTTTTCTGCCTGAATCTCAAGATTGGGTTCCTCATAAAGTAAACCGAGCGCCAGAAAAAACGCATCAAGATCAGCCAATGCCGGATCTCCTGGCGCCAGCGAAAAAGCCCAATCCTGAGGGTCGCCCCGTAAGAACGAAATAACAATTTTTACTTGCTGAGCAGAATCTCCAGATGAACAGGGTCTCAGGGACAAAAACAATTTACAATTATTCACGAAATTCCTAAACTTAAACCTGTCTCCGGAAAACAGTTCAGGAATCGGTATTTTAGGTTCTGACCTAGGATTTCTGATAACATAGTCTTGTATGCCCTGCACACGAGTAGCCAGCTGGTCCACACTTGTAATCAAGGTCTGGACATTCATGTCTGCAGCAAGCATAGCCACTCTGAGGTAAAGGGGAAGAAGAAAAAAAAAAACTCAGAATCTTCTTTCTTATAATCCCTCTTCTGCAATGCATTAAACATTTAATATGGGCCTGGCAAACTGTTATGACCCCAATGGCGAGGGTCTCAGAGGAACGTGGAAGTCTGCAGAATACAAAAATCCAGCTCATAGGGCAGTGGTAACTGGGTTGACCATATATCTACTCCTAACGCCAACACTAGAAGTAGCCGGGGATCATTCCTACGTTGATTCTAGATGACACGCGCCAGCCGGAGAATCTAGCTACCCTTAGTAGAGGAAAACAAAGACCTTTCTTGCCTCCAGAGAAGGGGACCCCAAAGCTGGATAGAAGCCCCCCACAAATAATGACGGTGAGGTAAGAGGAAATGACAAACACAGAAATGAACCAGGTTTAGCACAGAGAGGCCCGCTTACTGATAGCAGAATAAAGAAAGGTAACTTATATGGTCAACAAAAACCCTATCAAAATCCACACTGGAAATTCAAGAACCCCCGAACCGTCTAACGGTCCGGGGGGAGAACACCAGTCCCCTAGAGCTTCCAGCAAAGGTCAGGATATAGATTAGGAACAAGCTTGACAAAAATACAAAACCAAAACAAATAGCAAAAAGGCAGACTTAGCTGAAATAACTGGAACCAGGATAAGTAGACAAGAGCACAGCAGACTAGCTCTGATAACTACGTTGCCAGGCATTGAACTGAAGGTCCAGGGAGCTTATATAGCAACACCCCTAACTAACGACCCAGGTGCGGATAAAAGGAATGACAGAAAAACCAGAGTCAAAAAACTAGTAACCACTAGAGGGAGCAAAAAGCAAATTCACAACAGAGAGGTACTGTGCAGTGTATATATACAGGAGTAGTACTGTGCAGTGTATATATACAGGACAGGAGGAGTGGTACTGTGCAGTGTATATATACAGCAGCAGTGGTACTGTGCAGTGGGTATATACAGGAGGAGTGGTACTGTGCAGTGTATATATATACAGGTGGAGTGGTACTGTGCAGTGTATATATACAGGAGGAGCGGTACTGTGCAGTGTATATATACAGGACAGGAGGAGTGGTACTGTGCAGTGTATATATACAGCAGGAGTGGTACTGTGCAGTGTATATATACAGGAGGAGTGGTACTGTGCAGTGTATATATACAGGACAGGAGGAGTGGTACTGTGCAGTGTATATATACAGGAGGAGTGGTACTGTGCAGTGTATATATACAGGACAGGAGGAGTGGTACTGTGCAGTGTATATATACAGGACAGGAGGAGCGGTACTGTGTAGTGTATATATACAGGACAGGAGGAGTGGTACTGTGCAGTGTATATATACAGGACATGAGGAGTGGTACTGTGCAGTGTATATATACAGGGGAGAAGTACTGTGCAGTGTATATATACAGGAGGAGTGGTACTGTGCAGTGTATATATACAGGAGGAGTGGTACTGTGCAGTGTATATATACAGGAGGAGTGGTATTGTGCAGTGTATATATACAGGAGGAGTGGTACTGCGCAGTGTATATATACAGAAGGAGTGGTACTGTGCAGTGTAAATATACAGGACAGGAGGGGTGGTACTCTGCAGTGTATATATACAGGACAGGAGGAGAGGTACTGTGCAGTGTATATATACAGGAGGAGTGGTACTGCGCAGTGTATATATACATGAGGAGTGGTACTGCGCAGCGTATATATACAGGAGGAGTGGTACTGTGCAGTGTATATATACAGGAGGAGTAGTACTGTGCAGTGTATATATACAGGGCAGGAGGAGTGGTACTGTGCAGTGTATATATACAGGGCAGGAGGAGTGGTTCTGTGCAGTGTATATATACAGGGCAGGAGGAGTGGTACTGTGCAGTGTATATATACAGGAGGAGTGGTACTGTGCAGTGTATATATACAGGACAGGAGGAGTGGTACTGTGCAGTGTATATATACAGGACAGGAGGAGCGGTACTGTGTAGTGTATATATACAGGACAGGAGGAGTGGTACTGTGCAGTGTATATATACAGGACATGAGGAGTGGTACTGTGCAGTGTATATATACAGGAGGAGTGGTACTGTGCAGTGTATATATACAGGAGGAGTGGTACTGTGCAGTGTATATATACAGGAGGAGTGGTACTGTGCAGTGTATATATACAGGAGGAGTGGTACTGTGCAGTGTATATATACAGGAGGAGTGGTACTGTGCAGTGTATATATACAGGAGGAGTGGTACTGTGCAGTGTATATATACAGGAGGAGTGGTACTGCGCAGTGTATATATACATGAGGAGTGGTACTGCGCAGCGTATATATACAGGAGGAGTGGTACTGTGCAGTGTATATATACAGGAGGAGTAGTACTGTGCAGTGTATATATACAGGGCAGGAGGAGTGGTACTGTGCAGTGTTTATATACAGGAGGAGTGGTACTGTGCAGTGTATATATACAGGAGGAGTGGTACTGTGCAGTGTATATATACAGGAGGAGTGGTACTGTGCAGTGTATATACAGGAGGAGTGGTACTGTGCAGTATATATATAGAGGAGGAGTGGTACTGCGCACCGTATACATACAGGAGGAGTGGTACTGTGCAGTGTATATATACAGGAGGAGTGGTACTGTGCAGTGTATATATACAGGAGGAGTGGTACTGTGCAGTGTATATATATACAGGAGGAGTGGTACTGTGCAGTGTATATATACAGGAGGAGTGGTACTGTGCAGTGTATATATACAGGAGGAGTGGTACTGTGCAGTGTATATATACAGGAGGAGTGGTACTGTGCAGTGTGTATATACAGGAGGAGTGGTACTGTGCAGTGTATATATACAGGACAGGAGGAGTAGTACTGTGCAGTGTATATATACAGGAGCAGTGGTACTGCGCAGTGTATATATACAGGGGAGAGGTACTGCGCAGTGTATATATACAGGGGAGTGGTACTGTGCAGTGTATATATACAGAAGGAGTAGTACTGTGCAGTGTATATATACAGGACAGGAGGAGCGGTACTGTGCAGTGTGTATATACAGGAGGAGTGGTACTGTGCAGTGTATATATACAGGACAGGAGGATCGGTACTGTGCAGTGTATATATACAGGAGGAGTGGTACTGTGCAGTGTGTATATACAGGATAGGAGGAGTGGTACTGTGCAGTGTATATATACACAGGAGGAGTGGTACTGTGCAGTGTATATATACAGGAGGAGTGGTACTCTGCAGTGTATATATACACAGGAGGAGTGGTGCTGTGCAGTGTATATATACAGGAGGAGTGGTACTGTGCAGTGTATATATACAGGAGGAGTGGTACTTTGCAGTGTATATATACAGGAGGAGAGGTACTGTGCAGTGTATATATACAGGAGGAGTGGTACTGTGCAGTGTATATATACAGGAGGAGTGGTACTGTGCAGTGTATATATACAGGAGGAGTGGTACTGTGCAGTGTATATACAGGAGGAGTGGTACTGTGCAGTATATATATAGAGGAGGAGTGGTACTGCGCAGCGTATACATACAGGAGGAGTGGTACTGTGCAGTGTATATATACAGGAGGAGTGGTACTGTGCAGTGTATATATACAGGAGGAGTGGTACTGTGCAGTGTATATATACAGGACAGGGAGTGGTACTGTGCAGTGTATATATACAGGAGGAGTGGTACTGTGCAGTGTATATATACAGGAGGAGTGGTACTGTGCAGTGTATATATACAGGACAGGGAGTGGTACTGTGCAGTGTATATATACAGGAGGAGTGGTACTGTGCAGTGTGTATATACAGGAGGAGTGGTACTGTGCAGTGTATATATACAGGACAGGAGGAGTGGTACTGTGCAGTGTATATATACAGGACAGGAGGAGTGGTACTGTGCAGTGTATATATAGAGGAGTGGTACTGAGCAGTGTATATATACAGGACAGGAGTGGTACTGTGCAGTGTATATATACAGGAGGAGTGGTACTGTGCAGTGTATATATACAGGAGGAGCGGTGCTGTGCAGTGTATATTTACAGGACAGGAGGAGTGGTACTGTGCAGTGTATATATACAGGACAGGAGGAGCAGTACTGTGCAGTGTATATATACAGGACAGGAGGAGTGGTACTGTGCAGTGTATATAAACAGGACAGGAGGAGTGGTACTGTGCAGTGTATACATACAGGAGGAGTGGTACTGTGCAGTGTATATATACAGGAGGAGTGGTACTGTGCAGTGTATATACAGGAGGAGTGGTACTGTGCAGTATATATATACAGGAGGAGTGGTACTGTGCAGTGTGTATATATAGAGGAGGAGTGGTACTGTGCAGTATATATACAGGACAGGAGGAGCGATGCTGTGCAGTGTATATATACAGGAGGAGTGGTACTGTGCAGTGTATATATACAGGACAGGAGGAGTGGTACTGTGCAGTGTATATACAGGAGGAATGGTACTGTGCAGTGTATATATACAGGACGGGAGGAGTGGTACTGTGCAGTGTATATATACAGGGGAGTGGTACTCTGCAGTGTATATATACAGGACAGGAGGAGGTGGTACTGTGCAGTGTATATATACAGGAGGAGTGGTACTGTGCACTGTATATATACAGGAGGAGTGGTACTGTGCACTGTATATATACAGGAGGAGTGGTACTGTGCAGTGTATAAATACAGGACAGGAGGAGTGGTACTGTGCAGTGTATATATACAGGGGAGTGGTACTGTGCAGTGTATATATACAGGAGGAGTGGTACTCTGCAGTGTATATATACAGGAGGAGTGGTACTGTGCAGTGTATATACAGGAGGAGTGGTACTGTGCAGTGTATATATACAGGAGGAGTGGTACTGTGCAGTGTATATATACAGGACAGGAGGAGGTGGTACTGTGCAGTGTATATATACAGGAGGAGTGGTACTGTGCACTGTATATATACAGGAGGAGTGGTACTGTGCACTGTATACATACAGGAGGAGTGGTACTGTGCAGTGTATATATACAGGACAGGAGGAGTGGTACTGTGCAGTGTATATATACAGGGGAGTGGTACTGTGCAGTGTATATATACAGGAGGAGTGGTACTCTGCAGTGTATATATACAGGAGGAGTGGTACTGTGCAGTGTATATATACAGGAGGAGTGGTACTGTGCAGTGTATATATACAGGACAGGGAGTGGTACTGTGCAGTGTATATATACAGGAGGAGTGGTACTGTGCAGTGTGTATATACAGGAGGAGTGGTACTGTGCAGTGTATATATACAGGACAGGAGGAGTGGTACTGTGCAGTGTATATATACAGGACAGGAGGAGTGGTACTGTGCAGTGTATATATACAGGACAGGAGGAGTGGTACTGTGCAGTGTGTATATACAGGAGGAGTGGTACTGTGCAGTGTATATATACAGGAGGAGTGGTACTGTGCGGTGTATATATACAGGAGGAGTGGTACTGTGCGGTGTATATATACAGGAGGAGTGGTACTGTGCAGTGTATATATACAGGAGGAGTGGTACTGTGCAGTGTATATATACAGGAGGAGTGGTACTGTGCAGTGTATATATACAGGACAGGAGGAGTGGTACTGTGCAGTATATATATACAGGAGGAGTGGTACAGTGCTGTGTATATATACAGGACAGGAGGAGTGGTACTGTGCAGTGTATATATACAGGAGTAGTGGTACTGTGCAGTGTATATATACAGGAGGAGTGGTACTGTGCAGTGTATATATACAGGACAGGAGGAGTGGTACTGTGCAGTATATATATACAGGAGGAGTGGTACTGCGCTGTGTATATATACAGGACAGGAGGAGTGGTACTGTGCAGTGTATATATACAGGAGGAGCGGTACTGTGCAGTGTATATATACAGGAGGAGTGGTACTGTGCAGTGTATATATACAGGAGGAGTGGTACTGTGCAGTGTATATATACAGGAGGAGTGGTACTGTGCAGTGTATATATACAGGAGGAGTGGTACTGTGCAGTGTATATATACAGGAGGAGCGGTACTGTGCAGTGTATATATACAGGAGGAGTGGTACTGTGCAGTGTATATATACAGGAGGAGTGGTACTGTGCAGTGTATATATACAGGAGGAGTGGTACTGTGCAGTGTATATATACAGGAGGAGTGGTACTGTGCAGTGTATATATACAGGACAGGAGGAGTGGTACTGTGCAGTGTATATATATATACAGGAGGAGTGGTACTGTGCAGTGTATATACAGGAGGAGTGGTACTGTGCAGTATATATATAGAGGAGGAGTGGTACTGCGCAGCGTATACATACAGGAGGAGTGGTACTGTGCAGTGTATATATACAGGAGGAGTGGTACTGTGCAGTGTATATATACAGGAGGAGTGGTACTGTGCAGTGTATATATACAGGACAGGGAGTGGTACTGTGCAGTGTATATATACAGGAGGAGTGGTACTGTGCAGTGTGTATATACAGGAGGAGTGGTACTGTGCAGTGTATATATACAGGACAGGAGGAGTGGTACTGTGCAGTGTATATATACAGGACAGGAGGAGTGGTACTGTGCAGTGTATATATAGAGGAGTGGTACTGAGCAGTGTATATATACAGGACAGGAGTGGTACTGTGCAGTGTATATATACAGGAGGAGTGGTACTGTGCAGTGTATATATACAGGAGGAGCGGTGCTGTGCAGTGTATATTTACAGGACAGGAGGAGTGGTACTGTGCAGTGTATATATACAGGACAGGAGGAGTGGTACTGTGCAGTGTATATATAGAGGAGGAGTGGTACTGTGCAGTGTATATATACAGGACAGGAGGAGTGGTACTGTGCAGTGTATATATACAGGACAGGAGGAGTGGTACTGTGCAGTGTATATAAACAGGACAGGAGGAGTGGTACTGTGCAGTGTATACATACAGGAGGAGTGGTACTGTGCAGTGTATATATACAGGAGGAGTGGTACTGTGCAGTGTATATACAGGAGGAGTGGTACTGTGCAGTATATATATACAGGAGGAGTGGTACTGTGCAGTGTGTATATATAGAGGAGGAGTGGTACTGTGCAGTATATATACAGGACAGGAGGAGCGATGCTGTGCAGTGTATATATACAGGAGGAGTGGTACTGTGCAGTGTATATATACAGGACAGGAGGAGTGGTACTGTGCAGTGTATATACAGGAGGAATGGTACTGTGCAGTGTATATATACAGGACGGGAGGAGTGGTACTGTGCAGTGTATATATACAGGGGAGTGGTACTCTGCAGTGTATATATACAGGACAGGAGGAGGTGGTACTGTGCAGTGTATATATACAGGAGGAGTGGTACTGTGCACTGTATATATACAGGAGGAGTGGTACTGTGCACTGTATATATACAGGAGGAGTGGTACTGTGCAGTGTATATATACAGGACAGGAGGAGTGGTACTGTGCAGTGTATATATACAGGGGAGTGGTACTGTGCAGTGTATATATACAGGAGGAGTGGTACTCT